>NC_090279.1:162635833-162941250 GCF_040414725.1 Anabrus simplex | reverse complement strand
CATAACTTTACGATTGTATCATCCAATTACAAGTTGTCCATTTCATGACCGTATTGATGAATATAATCAAGAAGTTAGTAAAATAACCACCTAATCGATATTATATTATTGACTCAGGCAAAATTGAATATAAATTAGCACTTACAGGACATGTTTCGACCACTTAGTGGTCCTCTTCAGCTGCATAAAGAAAGAATTGAGAAGAAAAAACATTAGGACAATAAGCACAAATAATAAAAGTTCTTTGGAGACTCCTGCCTCTCGTTCTTGTTTGGAAAAGATGTTTATTCCACGCTGTCTAGAGGGTTTGTCTTTGAGCGCGACCTGGTGAAGTAACGATGTGACACAGTCTGACAGTTCATGCAAAGCTCTGGAGAGAAGGGAAGTAGAGATATAATCAAACACGACATCACAGAAGCATAGCCCAATCTCCCTCCTCCCTCACATGATATTTAGATGACGACAAAACTCTACTTCCCTTCTCTCCAGAGCCTTGCATGAACTGTCAGACTGTGTCACATTGTTACTTCACCAGGTTGCGCTCAAAGACAAACCCTCTAGACAGCGCAGAATAAACATCTTTTCCAAACAAGAACGAGAGGCAAGATGTCCTGTTCTGATGACCTCCATTTTTTAACAAAGAAGTCTCCAAAGAACTTTTATTGTTTGTGCTTTTTTTTTTTTTTTTTGCTAGGGGCTTTACGTCGCACCGACACAGATAGGTCATATGGCGACGATGGGATAGGAAAGGCCTAGGAGTTGGAAGGAAGCGGCCGTGGCCTTAATTAAGGTACAGCCCCAGCATTTGCCTGGTGTGAAAATGGGAAACCACGGAAAACCATCTTCAGGGCTGCCGATAGTGGGATTCGAACCTACTATCTCCCGGATGCAAGCTCATATCCGCGATTTGTGCTTATTGTCCTAATGTTTTTTCTTCTCAATTCTTTCTTTATACAGCTGAAGAGGACCACTAAGTGGTCGAAACATGTCCTGTAAGTGCTAATTTATATTCAATTTTGCCTGAGGCAATAATAAAGTATTAATTAGGTGGTTATTTTACTAACTTTTTGTATCATCCAATATTTTTGCCTTGTCAACACCATTGTCTTGTTTGTGGAGACACATATTTTCTCTGTTCTACAAATCCCACTCAAGGTTCACCAAAAAAAATGTTGATATCGAGTCTGTTCTCATCATCCTCCGGTAAGGTTCTGGCTCTTCTTTTGACACCGACATTTGTATCTTTTTTTAATTTTTTTAAATTTTAATTTTCAAGTGTCTCACAGGTTTCTGGCTTTATAGAGTTTAGAGAGAATGAAATTGTTCACTAACATATAATCTTTAAGTTTTCAGTCCGTCAGAACTAATTAAGAAAACATTTTATTAGTAACAGAACCCAGTAGACAATGCCTAGAAAAGAACATTCCATTGTTTGGAAAAGATGTTTATTCTGCGCTGTCTAGAGGGTTTGTCTTTGAGCGGGTGAAAGTGGTTTTCCGTGTTTTCCCATTTTCACACCAGGCAAATGCCAGAAATGAAACATGATATTCTGTTATTAATTAAATGTCTCTTTTCCAGCAGATTTCCTCAGTTTTCTCAATCTTGCATTAGTTTTGAAAGACTGAAAGGTTGAAACCTAAAAGAAAATGGCTTCCATTTTCATCCCTCGACACCGACCTCCATATGTCGTACTGTCCCCATCAAAACCTTGCTTTCCGCAAAAATAATGATGTGTCTGCTAATAGCCAGTGCCATTCCTACAATATGTGTTATTTTCAAGATATCAGTGGTGACAGATTCCATATCATTCAGCCAGGTATTGTGGAAAGCTGAAGTCATTTTGTGTATTTGCCTTTTCACCCTCTGCAGTAAAGAGAGAGTGAGTGAGTGTATGTATGTGTGTGTGTGTGTGTGTGTGTGTGTGTGTGTGTGTGTGCGCGCGCGCGCGCGCGCGCGCGCGAGATCACGTGATATGCTGGCTCAGCTCAAGGCTAAACTTGTATCTATCAATTGTGCGTAAGGTGAAACATTCTCTGAAGCAAGCGAACCAATTATAGGAAGCAATTGTGTAGTAAATACGCCAATAGTAATGTTTCTAAATGCCACACCTCCAACCTTAAGGATATTTAATCCCAGTGATATTCCCTAAACCTCCCCTTTTTCTTCGAGACATTCTTGAAATATTCACCGAGAGAGCCAAATTAAGTTTATATTTATTCTGGTCTGGCTCGGACTTTTCGTATTTTTTACTTGTCAGTTTCACCTTATACTTACTTTATTCAGAAGAGGACTACAGACCCAGGATTGAACGACAGTACCAGCTTTACAATGTCATCTACATTTCCAAGAGGACCACCTCAGTCAACGTGGGATTCATCATCAACTACGAACATGTGGCACTAAACATGTAAGCGTCGCCAGCATCGAAGGAGGGACATGAGGGGCAAAGGAACCTAGCAGACTACAGATGGGGAATCGAGTTTCATCATAAAATTTAAGTACAATTTAGCAATATTATCTGTCCATCTATTTAGAAAATTTAACGTTCTTCTTCAATAGAACTGTAGTTCTATTAGTTGTGAGTAGCTTTGAAATATTTTCTTACTTCATTCTTTCCCAGGTACAGGTAAATTTGAGAGAGAATATGTGTGTATTGGGTTCTATTAGACTAGAAGGACAGTAGTTTGTCTTCTGAAATGTTACTACCTCAGTGTGATTTCTAAAAATAAGAATTTGATAATCATTACCCTCCCGGATAAATAAGAATTTAAAGTATCCTTTTTATATCTTATGAAACATTGTGGGATAAATTGTAGGTTGCGCTTCATTCACTGCATTGCCACATGATATTGCAGATTGCATCACCTTCTAGAAATATTTATTTCAGATGTCTATGGTAGACTTAGAAATCAATAGTAATAATAAGAAGAAATCGGGTTAAATGGAACCATAAAGGTCGTGAGTGATAAATGAAGTTAGAGTTGTTCATGTGGAATAAGTGTTGTGCTCAGCTGCTGATGTATCTACCTGGAAAATGGTATGCCTGCGGGCAATTGTGTAAATTTTGGAAGCATTAGTTATGGGATACAATGTGTCCTGATAAATGTGTGGAGCACGTGTTGAAAAGTATTTCAACATCTGAATAATAATAACAACTTATAGACACTCAATGATGACGTGATAGAGTAGAGTCAATGTTAACCCAGATGTTGTGGATAGTTATTGTTTCTACCCAGTCTTCTGAATAATAAAATGATTTTGGAATATACTGTCATTGTAATGTTAGAGTAAGGTTCAATTAAGTGATAATTCATCTTCAATCATATGTCAGGTGTTGACAGTATGAATTTAACAGAAGGTCATCAGTCAATGCAATGAAACCTTTTCCTCATAAAAGTCATGTATAAAAATAAAGCCTAGGATTCAAATATAACTTGTAAATAAATTTTGAGTATCCTGAGTGCATGGAATGAATGTGATTGTAGTCAGAAATATTTTTCAGTGTCATTTATTTGAAATGTGCTTCCCAATCTGACCACGTGTCCATCACGGTGGACCAGATTATTCCAGCGTTGTCAGTGCTTTTGTTCGTTTATGGTGGATTGTTGTTCAATTCCTAAGGCAAAGATTAGCGATAGAATTAATCCAGTGATAAAATGAATTAGTCTGAACTGAATAAGATCGATTAATTTGCTAAAAATAAGCAAGAACAGGCAAAGTAAAGAACTGCAATATAAATGTAAACAACATTTATTAAGTCTTATTTAAAGCCATAATCGACTCTAAATATTCATATAATAATTATTCCAAGGGTATTTATGACTCAAATATTCTAATTAATAATCATAACTTGTGTCAATCGAGAGACTATCTTCATTTTAAAATAGTTATGATGATGCTGAGATCATATCCAGATTAGGCCTAGAAATCAGCAATGACAGAGTCGTGTGTTTCTACTATAGTGTACAGATTAGGTTTAGGGATAGCATGGTCATCAACCATGTGCACTAAGTAGACATTTACTTTTTTTTTTTTGTTTTAATAATGCACCTGGTATTATATTTAAAGATTACAATGATCATTTATGGATATGTTATTAGGATGGATCAGTTATCCAAGGATAGGAAGGAGTTCTTCCATTTATTTAATGCTTGCGCAGCCAGAAGATGAGGCTAATTTTCATTATTTATTCTTTTGCAGAATATTCCAGATATGCCAGCATCAGCAAAAATCCAGCAATGTGAATTTATAAAATATATATTTATTTTGGCAATTGTAAATTCGTGAGTTAATCAGGCAACATTCAGCAAGAGATGATTTTGTTAACATTTTCTTTTACCTGTGCATATCTTAAAATAAATGGCAAGCCTGTTTTAAATTGTTTTCTTTTGTATTGTCGTCAACCCTTGTCCTTTAGATGCCTCTAAAATTGGGACAGCTAGCAAATGAATGGTCCACCTTGGGATCTCTCGTATGCTTGCTAAGTTAGACTGGGTAAATAGACCTCCACTTCTTTACATGCTGCCATCCTCCATGTGTGGTATAGCCCCATAGGCCTAAAGTAATTTTGTTCTAATTTGTATAGTTTTAATGTTGTCGAGATGGAAATGGCATATCTTTGAAGATGAAGATCTCTGCCTTCCTTCTGCATATGAATCACCTCAAAGCAGACTTTCCTTTATTTTTTCTTTCTCTCACTCTCTTGAGTTTGAAATAGTCTGATCTCTTTTTGCTTGAGAGTACATAGACTTAAATTTTTGCTGCATTCTAGCGAATGTTTGTATCACAACACGACGTTTTCTTATGTAGACTGATAGTGTACATCACCTTCTTTCCACAGATATTCATGTTGACATGATCTGGTAAGCATTCATATAATTATTTCAACACCTTGAAACCTCGTAAGATACATAATTGCTTGGCTCGCAGTCACTTTGAGATACGATACTGTGTGGTGCGACATAGTTTGAACCTGGGATTTGTGCTAAATGAATCTTTGAACTGTTGTTTTCAGTTCTACTGCTCAAATTTTTTGAGGTAAAGACTACCCCTACTTTATGTTGCATCATGAAACAACCCATGCAAATACAAGAACATCAATTTCATTCCTTATAAAATATGGAAGGTCTCATCTTCATTAGTAGACTATAAAGGTAAATATACACTGCCCAACAAAAAAACTGAAGCCCCCGGAAGGGGAGGAGGAAATGTAATGAAACTTCACGTGTTGAGAGGGAATGTGATGTTATTTCAGTGATTACAAAATCGAGTCAAGTTTACAAATAATTTGGCAATACAAGCCCATTTATCAGTATGACGTTCCACCCCCTCTGGTCTGGATGCATGTAGTGATTCGGTTGGGAAGGAGGCATAAAGCCGTTGTATCCTGTCCTGAGGCAAGCTGGCCCACAGCCATTGTAACTGATCCTTGATATCTTGGATACCGGCACTGGAACGAAGTTGACGTCCAAGCTGGTCCCATACGTTCTATCGGGGTCAGATCTAGGGATCTTCCCAGCCACGACAGTACCTCAATGTCCCGCAGATAGTTCATGGACACATGTGCCATCCTGCATTGTCCTGTTAAAAATGGCACCACAATACTGTCACATAAGAGGTAATACAAGAGGACGCAACATGTCCGTGACGTACCGTTGTGCCGTCAATATTTATCAGCTGTGACCACACCATGACACCAGAAGTAACACCACTGTACCTCTCCCCAGGTTGCCACTATACTCGCAGACGATGGTCATCCAAGGTAATGTAGAACCGCGATTCATCACTGAACACAATACGATGCTATTCACCAGCAGTCCATGCTTCCCGATCACAGCACCACTCCAAACGCAGTCGGTTGTGTTGTGGTGTTAATGGCAGCGTGCGCACGGGACGGTAATTCCCTAGTCCGGCTGCTGCTAGTCTACAACCACTGGTGCGGGATGACACATAATGTTGCAGGGAATCCATTACTTGTTCTCGGATGGCAGGCGCAGGTGTGAAGAGGTTATGATGAACTTGGTGCACAATACGGTGATCCTCCCTTGTGGTGCTCAGACATGGTCGACTGGAACCTTGATGACAAGCATGCCTGTCCTCACGTTCCCATGTAGTCCAATATGGAGCCATTGTCACATTCAAATTTTTCACAAAACTGGATATTGCCTTCTTTGATCAGCTGGCCAAATGGAGACCCATAATGACACCCCTTTCAAACTCGCTCAGGTGCTGATAACGCTGTCTCACATGAACATGCAGCATCTCTTTGTCCTTCACAGTGATAACTCAAAATCTGACGCTGTTCATGCCCGTTATATGCCCTATCAGGCCTGGTAACAACATTAAACACGAACAACACTAATGAGCTCTGGTGGCCGTTCTACCTGTCACAGAGAACTGGAACACTAATCAGTTACATACCCGCCGATGGTGAGTACGTGTACAAAGTTACATTGACATCCAACTATTTCTTCTGGGTGCTTAAATTTATTTTTACTTTTACAAGTTGTTTTACGTCGCACCAACACAGATAGGTCCTATGGCGATGATAGGGCAGGAAAGGGCTAGTGGGAAACCACGGAAAACCATCTTCAGGGCTGCCGACAGTGGAGTTCGAACCCACTATCTCCCGGATACTGGATACTGGCCGCACTTAAGCGACTGCAGCTATCAAGCTCGGTAAATTATTTTGTCAGGCAGTGTGTGTGTGTGTGCGTGTGTGTACAAAGTCAGTGAGCGTAAACGACATTCTTTTGAGAATACTGTAAATGCTTGAAAATAATTTGGGCTAAACTGTTCTAACAATGAATTTTTGAAAAGATCCCTGCGTTTTCTTAGAGCTCACACCTGAATCACCATAGTACACTGGGTAACGCAGCACTCAACTGTTCCAAGTCACTGAAGGGTTAACAAATTGTTCAATAATAATAATTAATGTTGATGGCTTTACGTTTCACTAACTACTTTTATGGTTTTTGAAGGTGCCGAGGTGGCAGAATTTAGTCCCACAGAAGTTCTTTTACATGCCAGTAAATCTACCAACACGAGGCTGACATATCTGAGCACCTTCAAATACCACCGGACTGAGCCAGAATCAAACCTGCTAAGTTGGGGTCAGAAGGCCAGCGCCTCAACCGTTTGAGCTACTCAGCCCGGCAAAAATTGTTTAATAAGGCAACCTCTAACAATTAGAAGGTATCAGCAGAAAATCTCATGAGTGGATAAACTGTAAATACAATATTTAAAGAAAGAAACCTTAGCCAGTGGGACTAAACAAAAGACCCCAACAGTTCAGCGCCATTCAATAAAGGACTGCAAGGGGGTTAAGGCACAATATATCTACATTCTAGCCTGAGTAAAATCACAAACAAACAAACAAACAAACAAACAAACAAACAAACAAACAAACAAACAAACAAACAAACAAACAAACAAACACATAATAACCTACTTGGCAGTGGTGAGAAGCACAAACATGCTGACGAAACTGTCGTGGAGTGTGGTGAAGTGCTGGTCCCTGGGATCGGCGGAGAAAAGGAAGTAGCCAAGCAAGCCGTAGATGCAGACAAAGAAGAGTAACAGGCCAAGCATATCCACGATGGGGGGAACCGACTGGAAGATTTGGCGTATAAAGCGTCGTACTCCTCCGCAATGCCGAGTGTCCACCAAGAAGATGGGGCGCAAGGCTCGCGTCACTCGAAAGTGGGATGACTGACGCACCAGTACCGTGATCGCTTCCACAACCATGATACCTAGCACACAACACTAAGCAATGCAATGGTTAATAACAAGTTTTTCAAAGATTTGTTAAAAATTAGTTACAACAATTTTAAAAATGACAAAAGTTCAACTGCATTTATCGTGATTGACATAACATTCACACAGAACACTAAGCAAATAAAATAACGCATGCAACATAAAGAAAACTCTCAATCAGCATAATCTTGGAAATATATTTTCGTACAGACCAGTAAAATATGACTGTTACAAAGGAAAATGTGTTAAATAATTTTTTAGCTTGCAATGGTATTAAGATCAGGGTTGAATGGAAAAATAACACAAATAAAGACATCTAGAAGGATATATAATGGTGGGCAGCCTCCGGAGAGGCAGGTCTTTCTACCTGACGCCTACAGGCGACCTCTGCATCTGTGAGAAAGGGGCCCTACCTAAGATGAATTCTAATAATGAAGATAGCACCAAATACCGCAACCCCCAGGGCAGGGGAATTAACCATTGAAAGTTAAAATCCCTGACCTAACTGGGAATCGAACCCAGGATCCTTTGAATGAACTAAAGGCCAACATGCTAATCATGTTAGATATTATGTATTTATTCATTGTAATTTTTTATTATCACCATGGACTGATTTAGTGCCACAGACCGCGTTGGTTGCAGGTGACCTTTCTGTTTACATTACAAGATGGCTAGAATGTCAACAATGTATGTTTGAGCTCTCTGAGCTGACGGTCGCATTCACTTCAGCATGTCCCCGATCAAGAGAACTGCACATATACTGTAAGTCTAAATGATATTTACAATAAGATTGTATGGTTGTTTTTGTATGAAGCTACATTATTTCGCTAATAAACAAGAAGAGCCAATTACTACACTCTCTGATCGTGATTATACTTCTTCTCCCATCACCACCTTATTCATGACAATATATTCAGCAGCTCACTCAGAACTTCTGGAGGAGATGATCAAATGAATACATCAATAACTTACAGCTAAGGAATAAATGGGCAACGAAACATCCCTATCTTCAGCCTGGAGACCTAGTCATACTGAAAGAAGATAACGTACCTCTTATGCAGTGGAGGATGGCAATCACGAATGTGCATCCCAGTAGTGACGGATTAATTCGTGTAGTGACTATGCACATGAATAACGGTGAATGTAAAGGGCCTATTCACAAGCTCTGTCCCATACCCTCTATTAAATAGAAAAGGCAAGATGCCTTTTGGTGGGCACTAAATCAGTCCATGGTGATAACACAAATGACTTAGCTTGCAATGAATAAATAAATACATAATATCTAACAAATCATTTAACCACAAAGCCAGACTGTATAACAATTATTCCTGAAGAGTGAATAAATATCAAATGTTTTAGAACATTGACTGCAAATAGTTAAGGAGCACATGTCATTAAAACATCAACACTGTTCAACAAGTATGACAAACAGGTAAAAACAGGGATCACCATAAAATTGTACGTAATGGAAAGAAACAACCAATGATAAATAAAGTCATATGCAGGTAGGATAAACCCAATAACAGGTCAGCAACAGGAGGAAAACAATAGAAAGAGGGGATCAGGAGGGCAAGCAACAACAATCACTGAAGGGACATCTTGACAGATTTTCAGTTTTAATGTAGGAAGTGTAAGATCAGAACAAAACTGAATAAAGGCAGCAAAATGGAAAAGAGAAAAGGATAAAGATGAATACAGGTGATAAAAGACTAAAAATACACAGACCTGTCATTGTGTTTATTCCACAATGTGTGCCTTTGTACCAGATATGAATGTTGACGTGTGGTTTTATTGACTATCAACATGATTTCAATTGCGTATCTCGTGCAAAACTTGCTCTACTGGAACCAAATAGCACAGGTCAAAAGAGAGGGTGCCACAACAGAGAACATAGCTATAAGTTGAGTCGCGCAACAGGGTTGTGTCCTGTCACCTCCCCTTTTTAATATCTACTCAGAGACTTAAGGATCAGTGCAGCATTTGGTCTGTTCATGAATATTGGCACCAACAAGCTGACTGTATTTGCAAAAACACCAAAATAGCCCTCCCTACACATCAACGACACAAATGTTCAGCAAGTGTCATCCTTCAAATATCTTGGGACGATAGTGACTGAGCATTGCAATCCCAAGAACAAAATCTTATCCAGGATCAAGCAAGCCAAAAATTTGTTAAACAGTATGAGGGCCCTATTCACCAGCAGAGATCTCAACCGTCAGCTCTGAGTTCAGATGTTGCGATGCTATGTTTTACCTGACCTTCTGTTTGATTTTCAAGGCTGAACTCTCACGCCTTTGCTGGAGAAGTAGACTGAAGCTTTCAAAATGTACTTGTACAGAAGAATGCTTTGAATATCCTGGATAGAAAGGAAGACAAATGAGAAAGTCCTCAATTTGTTAAATAAGGAAAAAAAAAAAAAAAAGTGCTTCTAACAACTATCAAGGAGCGAAAGCTTAGATACATCGGGCATGTCATGAGATTAAATAACACTTGAATGTTTTATTATTCATCCACCTATTCAATACAATACAATTTTAATAATTAGGACATTGTCCTTATCAAAGTTGTTAACATGAAATCAATATATTATATGGTACATGTTTCGCCTATCAATAGTAGACATCATCAGCCACATTTTTCACCTTAGGATAGATCAGGTACCTGATTGGAAATAATTTATGAATGTTGTTAAAAACTATGTTGTTTAAAAGGTATTGGAGATTGTTAAACACTATTACAATATAAAATGTAGTATGCTGTTATTTGACAATATTTGTGATAATATTTGAGTCTAAAAACATGATAATTATTTGACAATTATGACATATTAAAAGATATTACAATAGAGATAAAAATCAGAAAACACATTCCATTTAGTTGTCAGATGATGTATTGTCAAAAATTTATGGAAAGTTGAGCAATGGTAATGGTCATTGGTTCTTGAAGTTCTAAAATATTGATTTTCATTTATTTGCTTATAAATATTGGAGAATTTTCATATTGTCTGGTTCCTTTTGAGATAATAGTAGTTGGAAATGTTGGTGCCAAAGGCTATATTGAAGTCTTTGTAGGCGTCATTATACCACATTTTTTGATGTGGTAAGAGTTTGTAATGGGTATGGCTCTTTGCTGTTGGGCGTGTTGAGGTGAGCGTATTAGAAGGAAGGGAATGTTGTTGTCATTCGGTGGTTAGCCAAAGATATGATGAGTTCCCTTCGACTGCTGAGATGTTAGCTTACGTTGAGAGTTTTAGAGTAACTGGCAGTCGCCGAGCTCTTACTACAACACACGTATGGAATGTGTTTTCTGATTTTTATCTCTATTGTAATATCTTTTAATATGTCATAATTGTCAAATAATTATAATGTTTTTAGACTCCAATATTATCACAAATAATGTCAAATAACAGCATACTACATTTTATATTGTAATAGTGTTTAACAATCTCCAATACTTTTTAAACGACATAGTTTTTAACAACATTCATAAATTATTTCCAATCAGGTACCTGATCTATCCTAAGGTGAAAAATGTGGCTGATGATGCCTACTATTGATAGGCTATTTGGTTTACGTCGCACCGACACAGATATGTCTTACGGCGACGATGGGATAGGAAAGGCCTAGGAATTGGAAGGAAGCGACCGTGGCCTTAATTAAGGTACAGCCCCGGCATTTGCCTGGTGTGAAAATGGGAAACCACGGAAAACCATCTTCAGGGCTGCCGACAGTGGGGCTCGAACCCACTATCTCCCAATTACTGGATACTGGCCGCACTTAAGCGACTGCAGCTATCGAGCTCCACTATTGATAGGCGAAACATGTACCATATAATATATTGATTTCATGTTAACAACTTTCATAAGGACAATGTCCTAATTATTAAAATTGTATTGTACTGAATAGGTGGATGAATAATAAAACATTCAAGTGTTATTTAATACAAATATTTTCAATACGGACCCAAAAATGAATTTTATCACATGTAACATGTCATGAGAGGCGAACGATATGAACTTCTCCACCAAGCAAGTGGCTGGTAGCTATCAGCATGCATTCGGAAGATAGTGGGTTCGAACCCCACTATCAGTAGCCCTGAAGATGGTTTTCCATTGTTTCTCATTTTCACACCAGACATATGCTGCAGCTGTCCTTAATTAAGGCCATGGTCGCTTCCTTCCCTCTCCTAGCTCTTTCCTATTCCTTCGACACCATAAGACTATCTGTGTTCGTGCGACATAAAGGAGATAATAAAAAATTCTGAACTTGTCCAACTCATCGAGGGGAAAAATTGAAGGGCAATGATCTGTGGGGAGATGGTGAAATTCTTGGCTTAAAGAATTGTGCTGCTGATATGGACGAATTTCTATTTAAATCTTTCAAGCCACTGATTTGCAAGTAATTTTAATCAATTGTACTGCCAACCTTCATAGGGAGATGTCATCCTAAGATAATGTTCCTATTCATATTGCTTTATTTCAATATATGACTTACTTATCCAATTTTGTTTCCAGTTCTTGTCTTCTGATATATGACTTGACCTTCCATTGCGGTCATCCTATAATGTGTTCCTTTTCATGTTCCTTTAATATAATATATGACAATGAAAGATGAGTTCAAGTAGATGATGATGATAATGATGATGTTTGTTGTTTAAAAGGGCCTAACAGCTAGGTCATTGTCTCCTAATAATATGAGGGGCAACAAAATCAAACGATAATTAAAATTTCAAAATGTATCCACTGACTAGAATCTAAAACGGATGATGATGAAAAAATGACCACGAATTCAAAACTATCAGTGAATCCAATTCACAATGCCTAATTTTGTGGGATGATGCTTGTTGTCTAAAGGGGTCCAAAACTTAGGTCACCGGCCCCTCATAATGGTACTAATCACTGGTAAAGGAGAACCTTGTTGTTTCTCCAATAGTGGTACTAACCACAGATAATGTATAACCAGAGTATGTCACACATAACGGCACTATTCACGGGCAACACGGTCCCATGATGTTCCTCACATAGAGGCACTAATCACAAGCGCCGGCTAGATCAGTGGTGTTCCTCATACAGTGGTACTAATCACAAGCCATATATACTCATGGTTGTTGCTCGCATAGTGGTACTCATCATAGGCTACGTATAGTCAAGATGATGCTCACATAGAAGTACTAACCACAGGCAACACAGACCCATGGTGTTGCTCACACAGAGGCACTAAACACAGGCACCAGTTAGATCCTTGTTCTTCCTCATATAATCATAATAATCACAGGCCACTATACTCCTGGTGTTGCTCACATAATAGCACTCATCACAGGCAATGTAGACCCACGGTGTATTACACATTATGGAACCACCCACAGGCAACACAGACTGTTCTTCATATAATGGTACTACTCCTATAGCAATCCTCCCCCGATGATACTAATCACAGACCCAGCTGGAAGCAGTAGTGGTACGAGTTCCTCAGGTCGTAACGATTATTGCTCTAAGAGGGAGCACAACCAGGCACATGTAGTAGTACTAATTGCAAATAAATTCGATCCATGGTGTTCATAGCGTAATGGTACTAATCACAGATGGTCTCATGGTTCCAAAAGTATCATCCCTTGGTCACCCCTGTTATTTGCCTCTTATGACAGGCCGGGGATACTGTGGGTGTATTCTTCATCTATGTTCCCCACCCACAGGGGGTAAAAATAGATCTGGCACTGAGGAGCCTGGCACAAGTAAGCGGAAGCAATGCCAGGACTCAGCTAAAGTTCCTGTGATCGCCAACCCACGCTCCCAAGCTGAGAGACCCTGGGGCCCATTTTCGTTGCCTCTTATGACAGGCCGGGGATATTGTGAGTGAGTTCAGGTAGAGAAGAGAGGAGAGACACATGTACAAACAGAAAAACAAATGCTAAAATAATAATAATAATCGTATGGCCTCAGCTACCGTGTGCAGACATTTCAATTTGACGCCATCTGGCTGTCTGCTCGTCAATTTCGACGTTCCGTTTTACTCTAGGCCCCCACTAGATGGCAGACCGAGTAAACCGAAACTCTCTTGGGCGTCTATGGCTGAGATTTTTAATGAATTTTGTCGGGTAAACACCAAATGTGTCACCAGAGATCTTTTACATGCCGACATTGTACGACATGGAGTGTCGAATGGACTTTTTTCCGCCCTTCAAAAATCCGACTACCTCTGCCGGGTTTGAACCCGCTATCTTGGGATCCGGAGGCCGACACTCTACCGCTGATCCACAGAGGCAGCTAAAACAAATGCTGAAAGTCAGTAACAAACTTCACATCTTGATAAAAATGGCTTGGCTTTCTCCTCATCAGTTCCACTTCCATCAGATCTATTACACTTCAGCTTCAACTAAGCTAAAATCTGTCTCTTAGCTTCATTAGGAGGGTGGGCACGCACTGCTGTATGCTATTCTTGAGATATCTGGAGTCTTGATGAGGGAAAGACAAACTCAAGGAAAGGAAAAGAAGAAGAAGAAAATACATTTCTATAGGTTTTATTAATGTACAATTATGAATTTACCTTGAACATAGTTCTTTTATGATAGAGAATACTCTTCCAGCCAATCCAACGAAGTTTTAACATCAGTTCCACCCCAATGATGGCCAGACACAGGATTTCGATAGAGCCATGTACTCCAACTGGTAACTGCAAAAAAAAGTTCAGCTTTCTCAACACCATTACTTAAGAAAGAAAGGCAAATTAGATTATGAAGATGATGATGATGAAGCCAAGACCAACAACAGTAATAATAATGATGATGATAATTAACATAATTTCTATCTAGACAGGTTATTTATTTATTTATTTATTTATTTATTTATTTATTTATTTCATACAGTCATGTCAAGAAAAGCACTACTGTAACTTACGGCTCATCGTCATCTTCGCACTTTTCCATTTATGTGGAGTCTGCTTTCTTGCAATGTTTTCTCCAATTCAATCAATTCACAGCAACCCAGGAGCTGAATTTTGTGAGCAGCATGTCATCTTTCACCCAGTCTGACCAGCATATTTGAGATCGCCCTCACCTTGCCCTCAGTGACCATTCACATTCAGTTGAAGAGCAGTCTTTGCAATTGAAGTTTCATGGCTACAGAGTACATGCCCATACCATATACAACATATACACTTGACAACTCATTTCAAAGTGCCGCTGTCCAAAAGTGTGCAACATTCAGTGTGTCTAGTGATGTACCAAGGAGGCCCTTCATAGCATATAGAAAGGTCTACACTCGAGCTAGTGAGACGTTGACAGCTCGACACCGCAACCACACACCACGATCTCGGCGTGGTACGCCTACTTCTAAAGATTGCTCTTGCAGTTCATGACATCCAAACGTAGCCTGTTGAGCGACTTCCAAGAGGACCTCTTCTCTGCATGAACAGGAGGAAAAGCCTCATTTTGTGTGAACCAGTCTATTTTATTCTTGTATCTCGCATGCCACTTATCAATTCAGGCTCAATGATATGTACCTGTTAGTGCTTCTGTTGACTTGAGGAAACTTTTCCATAATTTAAGTCTGGTTGCGCTGGTTGACAGCCACACAGAGTTTGTGGGCTTCAGAAGCCAATGCCTTCTTCAACTTGCTTTTTCTTCACCATCTCTCAACAAATGACAAGAGGTGCAATCCCACCAAGGTAGTATAGCTTCTACAGAGGTGTATTCCATAGACATCCCGTGATGACATGACAAGTCTCACTGAGCACTGCAGGAACCTTTTTGGAACAGCCATTTACATATTCATTTATTTTATTTATTTTATAACATGTGCTACAAGTGATTCTATATCTGGCCTACTTCAAGTAAAATTCTGGATCATTTAAAATTGTATAAAATTTTATCGTCAGAATTTGTGGGACACCCTGTACGGCACGTGTCGATTAACCTGGGATTTGCACAAGACAAGCTTCAAAAAGTGTCCAAGGATAAGATAACCTGCATCAACTTAGAATTAATTTTGCTGTGCTGTTTCCTGTTGCATCACGCAGTGCGGGCTACCTTCGGGAAGCCCGTCTCAGGTTAGATTCATTCTGTCTTCAGGATCATGTAGAGCGGATGTGTTGCCCAGGAGGTCTGTACTACATGGGGAGCTCTGACTTCTCTTGGGGTAAGCAAATCTTAAATTTCTTAATATAACTTCATTTAATTTTATATTTTAGATGGTTACAGGAGTTTACCCATTGAATTAACTAACAGGAATATAAACATATTTTTGATGGTGTAAAGGAGTTTTACATCCATCTCCACATCTGCACGAGGCAAACTTTTCTAGCAGTTTTGTACCTTAAAATTAAATTACTCACTAAGCTTGACCTCAGTAATTCTGATTCATTTTAAATTGTTTTCCGATGATCTGTATTATTCTTTAGCGAAGGTGGTTGCTTTATATTTTCAACTTATAATTCTCTTTGGATATCGACCCACTCTGCGCAGTAGACCAATTCGCTTTCACATCTGAACTTCAGTTTTATTTAATGTCTGTTGTAATTCATAAGAACGTTGTAAGAATGCAACTTAATTACTTTTGGGTTCGTATTTCTATTTTGTGTTTATGCTAGTGTTCTTTATTTCCTTTTCTTTAGTGTTTTTTTATAATAAATAGGTAGGTATTAAATTATTCTTCATTCGAAGTTTTGGCCAACGGAAGTCCTTCGATCCATAACCTCATACGGTTCTTTCTGATGTCCACATCCTGGCCTTAGATGTCGTGTATCCTAACCTTGTTTCAATTTTGGATCTTATGACACATTTTAAAAATTTGTAATTTATTTCCATGTTTCAAATTGCTTTCTTTTAATTGATTTATGTTTATGGGCTCAAACAGCTGTTACATATTTAGTTATTAACAATGAACTGCCAAGAACTCATAAACACTTAACAACATTTCTAGATAGACAGGTGATTAATTCACTTCACTACACACAAACATGTCCGAATAATCATCACTATAAATTACAGCCTAGGGTCATCTTCAGCTGCTCTGAAATGTCAAAAATAAAAATGTAAAATTATGAAACTTTACATGCTATAAATAAAATTTACATTCTTATAAAAACATAGGAATAAAATCACACAAATTGAAACATTAGAGATGAAAGTGTTGCCACTTTATGAATATAAAACCATATTTTAGTCTTCAAAAACCACTCATCTTGACAAGTATATGGAGAGCTAATTTCTACGGTACCGGTAACAAACTTATTCATTAAACATTGCTGTTCCATATAATATAATGGCAGCCAAAGATTTCTGAATTTAAAGATGTTGAAGTATGTCAAACGGGAGTAGGAGTGTAGAAATTTGAACTGTCATCAAACCACCTTAGGAGGTGTGAAGTCTAAAAAGCATGAAAAGAATAATGTAATGAAAAGGAAAAAAAGTTGCAGGTTTTCTAATTACTAACCTATTAACCTACCTGAAATTAGAGATGACCGAAAGGATCCACAATACCACTGCCTAAATACCAATCAACGGAATGGTTTAGAAATGAAACTGGACTAAGACAAGTGAGTGTGCTGTCGCCTCTTTTGTTTATAATGGTTATGAATGAAATTGTAAAGGAAATAAAGGAGGCATATGGGAATAGGGAGATAAAGGTATTACTATTAGCAGATGATACTGTGGTCTGGGGAATGAACAGAAAAGAAGTACAAGAACAACTTGATTCATTGAATTAAAAGCATTGTGAAAATTGGTGGTCAAAGCCTTGAAATTACTGACAGTTTTAAATACCTAGGGAGTGAATTAATGCAGAATACAAGACTAGACATGGAGATTAACAAAAGGGTGTAACAGGACAATGCTTTCTACCAGCGAGCAAGAAATCTTGTCTGGTATAAAGTGTAAAGAGTTAATGTACAAAATGTATTATGCACACATATTGACTAATGCAGCTGAGACGTGGACAAAGACAAGTAGGGAGGAGAGTAGAATTCAAGCCAGCGAAATTAAATACTTTAGAAGTACGATAGGAAAGATAAGGATAGACAGATTGAGAAATGAAGATATGAGAAAGGAGGTCGGAATGGAAAACCTAAATGAGAGAATTGATAGGAGTAAACTAAGATGGTTTCAAGTCCGGCCCGGCGGTGTAGGGGGCAACGCGTCCGCCTGTCACCTGGCGGCCACGGGTTCGATTCCCAGCTGGGCCAGGGTTTTTTTAATTGTAAATGATTAATTTCCCTGGCCTGGGGACTGGGTGTTTGTGTCATCCTTGACGTTCCTTTCCTCACATTCCAATTACACGCAGGTTCCTATCACATGGTGCAACTAGGGGCAAATGAACTCTATAGGTCGACGCCCCAAACAAATAGCATTTAAAAGAAAAATTAAAGATGGTTTGCAAGTGTACAAAGGATAGAGGAGAAAAGATACCAAAACAGATGATAGAGATGAAGTTTGAGGGGAAGAGAGCAAGAGGGATACCTAGAACAAGGTGGAGCAATTTAATAAAGAGGAGTACAAGAAGAAGAAACCTGGAATGGGACAAAATCATGGAAGAGAAATGGTGGAACAAGAGTGGAAGGTGAACTACCGTAAATGCCCTGACCCGGCAGGAGCTGAATAAGGGGAAAGGAGGAGGAGGAGGATGATGAAACACCAATCAAATAATTCCGTGATTGGCAATGCACTGAGTGCATTAATATGAGGTTGAACATGCGACATGCATTAGGAGGATGATGAGGGTTGCTTTTTATCCCCATCTTAATCGTCCTGATTCCCCTTTATCACGGCCTGTTGATATTGGACAGCATTTTTTCTACACGCTGTACATCGTCCAAGTAAGAGCTATTGACTCCCATTAAGTTGCTTCTCACTACCTGCATGTATTCAACACCATAAACTCTCACTTACTCTGAACAGCGGCACTGCAGGCTCCTCCACAAATGCCAAAGCAAGTAAAAAGAGGGAAGTCGACAGATCTAGGCCGTAGTACCACCGGTTGTGGACCAATAAATACGCAGGTAGGGCCTCTGGATTGTGGGGATGAGAATCAAATTTTTCGTTGTTCTGTCCTTCCTGGAATTAATAAAAATACATATATAAGAACGACATTTTTTTAAAATGCAACCGACGTAACCTTTTTCGGCAAGTCATTTGTGTGGATCACATTTCATTGTGAAAGCTGAACATTAAAAAAAATAGAACACAGCCTTCTTGAAGCAGCAGAAATGTGGATAAGGTGTAAAAGACAACAATGAACTAGAATGACAGAAAAATAAATTGAGAAATATTAAAACAAGTAAAGGATGACAGAATGTTGTTAACCTCTTAACTCAAAACCCCTAATTGGTGAAGAGAGAGAGAGAGAGAGAGAGAGAGAGCTCTGTGCTTCCTTGCTTTGATTCACATCATACATCAATAAAAACTATTTGAAAGAGATTCATTAGGGCATAAAATATGTCTCGTTTTACATCAAAACAAGTTCCAATGTAAGATATCTTGTGTGCTATAGTGGAAGCTGTTTCTTTTCAGTTTCGACTTAGTTCATTGTAACTGTCGAAACTTAATCACAATATAATAAAATTAGACATTACCCAAAAACAAAACAATTTAAAACAGAATTTTTAGCGTATTTCATTCCTGAAACATCATCATCTGATTCTATCAAATCACACTTTTAATTATTCTTATTATTATTATTAGATAGCTATTATTAAGAAGTAAAAAAAAAAATGTTATTGTAAAAGATTGTGTACACTCTTCTAATAATCGTCAAAATGTTGAAGAATAATGTTACTGGTTTTTGTCCCACAAACTACTTTTACGGTTTTTGGAGATGTCAAGGTGCTGGAATGTAGTCCTAGAGTTGTTTTCACGAGTCGATAAATCTACTGAAATAATGCTGACATATCTGAACACCTTGAAATACCACTGGACTGAGCCAGAATCAAACCTGCCAAGTTGGGTTCAGAGTGCTAGTGGTCTTCCATCTGAACTAGTTAGCCTGACTTGTTCAAATTTTAGAACGTATATTAAGTTAATGAAGTACTCTTCTTGTGCTTACTCTCTCCTCGCTAGTCCCGCTAATGCGCCATCATTGGCATTACGTCAGCTGGTTTGTTTACCCATAACTTTCTGTTATGTTGTACTGCGGCAAAGTATTTGGCTTTTGTGGAATTGTACTTGTAGTCTATTATTATTCTTGTTTTATTATGCCCATTCATAGAGCACGTTGGAACTTGTTCACTGGCTTGCTGACTTTTGCCTTCCTATTCTTCCAAAGTCGCTTAATGAACTCAATGTGTGGTTTTTTTTTTGTTTTTGTTTGTTTGTTTGCAAGTTGCTTTACGTCACACCAACACAGATAGGTCTTATGGCGACAATGGGACAGGAAAGGGCTAGGAGTGGGAGGGAAGCGCCTGTGGCCTTAATTAATGTACAGTCCCAGCATTTGCCTGGTGTGAAAATGGGAAAACATGGAAAACCATCTTCGGGGCTGCCGACAGTGGGGTTCGAACCCACTATCTCCCGAATATTGGATACTGGCCGCACTTAAGCGACTGCAGCTATTGAGCTCGGTGGACTCAATGTGTTACCTCTTCCGTTCTTCTGACCACTTTGTACCAGTCCCCCTGCTACTTTTGACCGCAAATGTGTGTTTATTTACCGAGGTCCTGAATACTTTGTGAGTTTCCATGATGTCTTCAGGTCCTCTCTAATTTCCGCCAGCCAATTTATCCTCCTATTCTTGGAAATTATTACAATGAATAACCTTTTTCTGAGTCTATTATTAAACATCCTAAAAAATGTGTCCAAAATATTTCAAATGCCTCTTCTGTACAATACTGATGAAACTATCTGTGTAACCATAGAGGTGAGGTCTGCATTTCGCCTTTTGATCCAAATCCCATTTTCTTGTATGGGGACAAAAATTTTCCTAAGAATTTTACGTTCTTGTTTTTCAATATCTGCAATTTTAGAATGACCACCTAAAGTTAATATTTCTGATGCATATAGAGCATATATGCATATAACTTTTGTGATGTTTCAATTTATTATTATTGCTGTTATTGTTGAGGCCCCTTGGACCAAGTGGTTCCTAACCCTCGTGAGCTTTCTCCTTGTCCTTCAATACGAATCATTATGAAAATCGTAGTTTAGGATTACACTTTCTCTTTGACGGATGTACTGTTTGTTTCTTGTGGTCCACCCATTACTTTTTCATTATTTCAGAGAACCTACATTAAATGCCCAAAAGGTATCCTTTTCTGTTAAAAATTAATGTAAATTCTGCAAAATGCTTTCAGCAGTGAAATTTTTATGAACAGTGAAATTACCATTAAACATCTGCAGTGACAATACTAAGTTTTACAGAAAAGGGAAAGTTTAAAATGTAAAACAAGAAACATAATCTCTAACTGTGAGGTTGTTCAGTCTCTCAAAACTAATTCAGGATAAAATAAATACCTATAGAAAATACCTGAAAAAGATACCATTTATTTAAAAACAGGGGATTCAAAAAAGGAAAGCAACTCACAGTGCAAAGATGAAGGAATACAGAACCATAATGTTTTAATAGGTGGAACACTTTCCTTTCTCTATGCCGGCCCCGTGGTGTAGGGGTAGCGTGCCTGCCACTTACTCGGAGGCCCTGGGTTCGATTCCCGGCCAGGTCACGGATTTTTACCTGGATCTGAGGCCTGGTTCGAAGTCCACTCAGCCTACGTGATTAAAATTGAGGAGCTATCTGACAGTGAGATAGCGGCCTCGGTCTAGAAAGCCAAGAATAACAGCCGAGAGGATTGTCCTGCTGACCACATGACACCTCGTAACCTGCAGGGCTTAGGGCCAAGGCCCTTCAGGGCTGTAGTGCCATGGGCTTACGTTAGCTTTAAGTTTATAATATATATTACCGTAAATTTCAGTAATAAAAACATTGTAAACTTTTGGACAAACATTTCTTTTTAAAATTTTTAGGGGTGAAAAGAAATGGAATGTAGAAAAATGAAATGTATTAGACATATCATTAAACACATCATCTTCATCACTACTATTTTCAAAGGCAAAGTGTCACAGAAGACAGGGAGATGTCGAGATCGGAAGGAAAAGAATGAGTTTCTAATATTATCATTTACACTTCACACTTCATTGAGAAGTTAAAAGCTATATCACTTCAGCCAAGCGATAACTTAGCGAGTCTCGACCTGGTGTCTCTGTTTACAAGCGTACCTGTTGATGGTGTCCTATCTCTCAGTGATATATTTACTGAAGACATCACAAGACTTTTCTATCACTGCATGACCACCTCTAACTTTCTATGGAATGGGGAATATTATGAACAGACAGATGGTGTAGCCATGGGAAGTCCTCTCTCTCTTGTCATGGCTAATTTCTTCATGGAGAACTTCGAAGAGAAAGCTTTGTTGTCAGCACCTTGCACACCGAAAATCTGGTGGCAATATGTGGATGATACGTTCACTGTTTGGACAGAATGAAGACAATCTTGGTCATTTTCTGGGTCACCTTAAACGCCAGCACTGTATTTGTTTCACCAAGGAAAAGGAATCTGACGGCAAAATACCATTTTTAGATGTTCTCGTCACAAAGAAAGAGGATGGATCTGTAGGACATAGCATTTATCATAAGCTTACACACATCAAAAGATATCTCCATGCAGATTCTTACCATAACCCTGCCCAGAAACATGGTATCCTTACAGCTCTAACTACCAGGGCCAGAAGGATTCGTGAAGCGTCAGCTCTACAAGAGGAAATTAACACTTTGAGAACCACCTTTGAGCGCAATGTTTACAGCAAAGCTTTGATTTCTACAGTTCTGAAACCAACGCACAATCGGACGTCTGTTAAAAAAAAAGATATAAAAGAAATGGCTTACCTACCTTACATACGTAACGCAACGAATCTTATTGCTAAAATCTTACACAGATACAATGTACGAACTGTATTTGGAACTTCAATTAAGATTAGGAAACTCCTGCGACCAACTAAGGACAGTCTGCCTAAGTTGCAACAACCTGGTATCTACAGAGTTCCCTGTACTTGCGGCAAGGTTAATATTGGGCAGACTTCGAGAATGATATGTACTCACATCAAAGAATATAACAGGTGTATCAGACTCAACCAACCTGGTAAATCAGCTGTTGCTGATCATGCCTTAGCACCTGGTCATGATGTCATATTCCAAGGAGTGGGTGTTCTTGCCCGTATATAACAACATTGCCCCAGAATTATCAGGGAGGCAGTTGAATTACGTAAACACCCAGATAATTTCAACCTCAATACAGGCTACAACTTCAGTGAATCAAGGCTACCTATTATCAGGACCATCTGAAAATGATGCTTTACTGTTGCCATTCGTTGTCTCTAGCACAAGGCTAAAATGGCGTCCCTATTACACCTTAGGGCAACATTTTAAGTCCTTTGTTGCTTTCTCTTAACAACCTTTGATGCATCATGTTTCATTTTTCTGTTTCTCCTGTTGAAGAAAGGCAAGGTTCGTTTTGAAACGCGTTGAGTGTTTATATAGCTCATTACATGGCAAAAACTCAAAACATGCATCATGAACAAAAAGACCGGGATTTGAAAGTTACACGGAGATTAAAAGAGCAGTATAAGATAGAGAAGAGACATTGTACTGGCAAGGTTCTGTCTTTAGAACATGAATGAATGAACTTCTCAATAAGGTAGAGACATCAAAATCAGAATGAACATACTTCAAGTCTGTTTTCTTTTGGTAATAGTCTCTAAAACTTCCTTGCAATGTTATATGAAGTTATTTATCGTAAATAACAACAATGAATATTTACATATAAACATTTCAAAGTAACTTTTAGTGTTACTGACCAGACTGCTGACTTAAATTAAAAACATGATATTTGAAAAGAAAAACATGGTTAGAAATATTTATTGACATATTCAAACACAAAACAAAAATTATGAACTATTCTGTGTCACTTGGCAAACCTGTCCTGTTACCCAAAAAGAAAAAAATTTAAAAAAGACAATTGTCATGCTGGGAAATTAAAAACAGACAGGAAGGGTAATTATCTATGCAAAGACAAAATACACAGAAAGAGCTAGATTATGGGTGTGACTTACATATGCTTGTTAAAAGTTCAGAGAGATCAGAGACTGACACTTTATGCTTAAATTCTAAGGGCATTATTTTATATACCTCTATTTAGATATAGGTTTGAAGAACAAAGAAATAAAATTAAAACAACAAAAAGATTCATATAACTATACAACTATATATTACCAACTAAATTTTAACCAGAAAACTGTAAAAAGGTACCTATAATTACTTTACGCCATTCCTACAGCTCATTCTTTAAAATAAGACAATGTCTCACTGGCGTTTGCCAGCATTCTTAAACAAGAGAAGGATCTCTCAGTAGTAGCAGTAGCATCCCTGATTCCATAGTTTTTTTCTTTTTTTGGATAAGTTTTCAATAACACTGCAACAAGGAAGGATTAAGAGTGGAATGGAAGTGGCCAGGACCTTAATTAAATTATATCATTGCATTTGCTACCAGGTGTGAAAATGGATATATATATATATATATATATATATGAATGCGGTGTTCATGAAACTCAAAATCACTTTTTTTTTTTCAAGTTGCTTTAATTGATGGTTATGAATTTCATGTTTTTGGTCCGTATTGAACAATATATAAGTAATAATAATAATAACTTAAATGTTTCCACCTTTTCAATACAATATATTCACAAGATTACAAAATTATACGGTACTAGTTTCGACCCATCTAGGGGTCATCATCAGCCGTATTGGAGCAAAGATCATTTGTGGCGAAATCCTAAGACAATATTATTTTATTGTCTTAGGATTTCGCCACAAATGATCTTTGCTCCAATACGGCTGATGATGACCCCTAGATGGGTCGAAACTAGTACCGTATAATTTTGTAATCTTGTGAATATATTGTATTGAAAAGGTGGAAACATTTAAGTTATTATTATTATTACTTAAGTTGCTTTAAGTCGTACCAACACAGATTTGTGATGATGGGATAGGAAAGAAGTGGCTGTGGCCTTAAATAAAGTACAGCCCCAACAATTGCCTGGTGTCAAAATGGGAAACCACGGAAAATCATCTTCAGGGCTGCCGACAGTGGGGTTCGAACCCACTATCTCCTGGATGCAAGCTCACAGCTGCGCGACAGTTACATGCCTCAAACTGCACAGCCACTCGCTCGGTCAACAAGATAATCACCCAATTCTTACCTCAAAGGCAGTTCATGATTTGCAGGCAAGGATCGAGGCGATACCTTGCCTTCCAAATCATGGTATTCAATAGGTGGATCTGCCCATCCTGTTGAAGTGGTCATATTGCAGACAACAACAAATTTGTGTTTGAAGATAAATGATGCCACAGTAGAACAGGTTAAGACCTTGTGTTACTTAGACCACCAGAAAATAATAATGACATTGTTTTTTATGTCCCACTAACTACTTTTGATAGTTTTCAGAGACTATGGGGTGCCACAATTTAGTCCCGCGGAGTTCTTTTTACGTGCCAGTACATCTACTGACAGGAGGCTGGCATATTTGAGCACCTTCAAATACCACTGGACTAAGTCGAGATTCAACCTCCCAAGTTGGGGTCAGAAGGCCAATGCCACAACTGTCTGCGACAATCAGCCTGGCCACCAGAAAATAACAGAGGAGAAAGATGTGCAACTGAAATCAGAGGAAGACTGCACAAGTTAAGATTGCTTTTATATAGAAGAGCTTGAGTACCAACACACTTGGTCTCTTCCTTGGCATGAGAGTTCTGCGTGCTTCTGCCTGGGTAGTACACCTCAGAAGACTGACATCAAACGCCTTGAGGCTTTTGAAATATGTTACCAGTGAATGAGTCAAGTAATAAGTTCTAAATCAAATAAAACAAAGTAGTGCTCTGGAGAAGTTAATCTGCAGAAGACAACTTGCTGTTTACTTTCACTCGTGACTGTTACACTCAAGGCTGACTCACTGGAGAATAAAGACCGACTCCATGCTCCCACAGTCGCACTCTTACACAGGCGAGCAGGGGTTTTCATGACAACAGGCCACTTTACACCATTTCCAGATAATTGCTGAGGGTTATGTTGATGGCATACAGCTCTCTAGAAGACCAGGATATTATGACAAACAAAGCCAACTCAGCACGGCCAGCAAGAGTGCCAGCGACGGATAATAATTATGGTTGGAATCACAACACTCGCTGATCTCATCATGATACCTGACAGCTATCAAATCTTGCTGGTTTACCCACACAACTTCATGGAGAGGTGTTTGAGTGGTTATCATAAAACCTCCCCACACCATTACGGATACCTTTCCACAATGTTTGAGGGCCGAAACAGTGTTCCAGGTTTTGGCCAGATGTGAATCCATCGTTAATCATTTGGAAGACCAGATCAGGGCTCATCCATGAACAGAACATCGGCCAAATGTTCAGCTGTCCAGATGACAAGTTGACTCCACACTAGATGTCGTCTTCTGAGCACATGCATCATGGGGACACATACAGCCGGTCACCAACAGTAAAGACCTCTCTGCCTAAGCCCTTGCCTTGATACAACTGTTGGTGGGCGGCTGTGACATCAGATACCAACTGCCATGCAGTCCGATGGTTGTACAGTTTTGCCCTTATGACCAAACAGTGGTCTTTTCTTTTGGATATCACTCTTGGTCGTCCTTGTAATGGTTTTCTAGACACATTTATGGACTCTAAAAACCAGTGCCACATCTGAGAAACATCAGACCGATGCACATTAAGCCATCAGGCCACTTCAGCTTGTAACTGTCCCGCTTCCATTCGTTCAATCACCCTCCACCCCAGGACGTCATCCAGGAGTCTTCTCTGTGCCATAATTGAATGTTTACAACATGAATGTGGAAGTTGGACGAATATGGCAGTATACACTACGTACACCACTTATAGGGGCACTGTTTCATGGTTATATGAACACATGCATGATATCTTGTTCGCAGAATACAGATGTGATATAATTTGTTTACACTTTACCGTCACCTGATTGTATTATGTGGTGAAACGGATAGAGATGAAAAGAATTTCCATAAGTTGCTTTAATTTTGGACACTAGTGTATACAGAGAAGGATGATTTTTGCAATCGTCATAAATACGAAATGGGGCCAAATGCTGTAAAAGTAAGTGTATTTGATGTCACAAAAAGACCATTAACTGTATCATTGCATTTTTTAAAATTTGCCAAGTGGTGAGATTGCAAACTGTAGGCCTAATGTAATGTAAACATTACGCTCAATAGCACCACACAGCATTAACACTAGACTGCAAGAACATGAGCGGCATAGCCATCCAACCAGAAAAATCTGCAGTGGTAGAACACACTCTCTTGTTCCTCAATCATGTAGGGAAATTTGAGGAACCATGGTTCCAGATATAACCTTTCAGTATCACCCTCGTGTTTACCGAGAAACTGTGGAGATAATGAAGCATGACAACTGTTTCAGCAGGAAAGAAGAGGGCCTACAGATTAGTATAGGTTGGTGACTGTAGCTTCCTGCCAGATGACAGAAGAATGAATAAGCTGGAATACCCTGTGCATATCTTAGAAACACTACTCTGAGAGAGAGGAAATGTCAACAGTGGTGTTACCACCTAGCCTTCTCGATGCTAAAAATGTACAGGCAACCACCAGTCTGTCATTTTATCTTGACACAGGCTACTGTAGAGTAGTTTACACGTTTTCCTTCTTTCATCGCCCTCATCAAGGGAGCTCTTGGGTCTGGCAGTGGATCACCTCAGTCTGATGTTCCATATAGGCTATTATTACCATGATCTCGCCACACCCAATGACATTTTATACCTAACTGCCAAGTTCCATTGAGGCCTAACGTTGACCCATTTAAGATATCTACACGATCTAATATCCCAGCAAAACATCAACACTTGTCAGCTGACATCGGGCATGAAAGCCTGCACCAACATATAAGCAAAGGCGGTTTAGTTCAACAAAAATTCTATGTAAACAAACACAAAAGTAGTCAAGTTTGAAAGAAAGAAAAGCAGTCGCTAAGTAACGAACTACCGGCGACCATCGGTTTCTTATAACAAAATATTTGGCCAAAATTCCTGAACAATATCTGAAAGTCTGTTGGTAGCAGTAGAAGGGACAGCAGTATAAAGAGATGTCTATCTTCCCTACGAATGATATTTCGGTGCCTGCTGCGGGCAAAATATTTAATCTTGATAACCATCTACTAAATGAATGGTATTATAAGCCACTGTTTATGAAATTACTCAAGGATCCATGTCACCGAAGGTACTAAATGAAGTAAAAAGCTCATATCCTTCTTATCACAGAGCTTTTCGACTCAATCTTGCAGAGAATTTGTAATGCAGTTTGATGCTGATTGAAAGAAAGGGTTGAAATAAGATCAGAATGCCGTATCTAATTTCTAAATACCAATGAAAAATATATTTTCTAAATGAAGAAAAATAACGTGCCTCTAAAAATATTGCTGCTTCATGATAATTCATTTCCCAGTGCTGCTCAGGATCAAGGTGACTAATTGTTGCATTTTCCCCTGACCTACTTGACAGTTCGACTGAATTCTCCGACAGCTCACGATTTAAACTTGATGTGCTTCCTATCTCGTTGGGAAAATCGTCGCCGGCATGTGAATCTCCATGTTCTGAAATAATATAAGAAAATTTAAAAGGCCTCGTCGATAAAATGTCAAACTCTACAGGGCAAAAATGAATCATGCGAACGTCACATTTATAATGTGAAATTTAACTAGGGCCAATACTTCATTCATTCTTCAGCTGAGTACACTTACTGATGTTATTTGTCTGGTAGGTTCCTTCATAATTACTGATTTCGTCATTAAATCGCGCATAACCATCACCTGGAGAATTCAGCCCTTTGACAGCAGCCATTTGTGTGTCACTTCTGCAGCCAACCTACGCACTGAATACCTCGCATTACATGCAAATCTTTTCATTAGAGCAGTGTACAAGATATTTCTCAGATTGATATTGTTACAATTATGTTATGTTAGATATTATTCTCTTACAGTTAATAGTAGTATCCTGATAATAAACCTTGGTTACTAAAATATTTGTGTTTTTAGTACGTTGGCTATAATGGTCTCGTTTTTCCCGATAATAACAGCTTAAAACCAAATTTTCCCGATAGAGAGCTCTTTCGGAAGTGATTGACTCGAGTAAGTAGTGTGATGTGTTGGTAAAGTGTGTTAAATCTGAAGAATCTTGACATAGTAAGCTTAAATTGTTGTTTTCTTTAGTTCACATTTCATTACAAATTACCTTTGCATGTTTCTTTGCTGAACCGTTTGGGTGTTTCTTCTTTCCTTCATACAGAATTATGATAGCATGAGACAGCGTGGACGTGGATGGTTATGTGTCGAAAGTTTTTTCGTTGTTAAATTATTTATTTTCCTTCCATACGGTAAACGATGCATTCTTAAGTTCGGGAGGATAAGTTCTGATCTGTCTTCTATTATCTTAACCGCGATAACTAACGGAATATTTTGTACATATGGTTTATGCATATTTGTTACATTTTTATTTAGATGGCGGATACGAAGCCGAAACCAGCACCCGCCGCTGCTGCAAAGCCAGCAGCAGCAAGTCCGAAGTCTGATGCAGCAAAGCCTAAACCGGAAAAGGTAGCTGGTAAACCATCAGCCCCTGCTGACGAGAAGAAGCGTAAACGGGGCCATAGTAGAAACTATGATCTTGGAAATGGTGTGTATCGTTTCAGTAGATCACGTATGTACCACAAGAAGGCACTCTACAAATTCGTAGGCAAGAAAACTCCCAAGAAGGTACGTAGTTTATTCTTTAAAAAAACCTTTTACATCAGAAATTTGCATACTTCATATTAACAAACTTTAGTTATTTATAATTTTGTGAAGGACGTCTTTCAGGGATGACTAATGGAAGGGTTGAACTTTCTTTACCTGATGTCTTGCCCTCTTTGGCTATGTTGACCCTTTGGGGTCGTCTTATTTCCTTTCTCTTCTATTTTCATCACTTCATTTCTTGATTCTCTTTAAATCATGGAGTTTTATCTTGTTACCTTTGATGCTTTCGTGGCCCGTAATTATAGGCATGATATAGGCTTTTTGGGCTTAACCTATGTACAGAAAATAAGGTGAAATTCTTTACGTTTTGCAGAGAACTTCTCTTCTCTTTTATCTTTATCTTCTCTTTCTGTGACATCTGACATGCTGAAAAATCTTCCATCAACTTTCATGGTACTTGGTACTCTGTGAATGAGTGGCGTTTGTTGCCATGGTGTATAATTGGATACAAAAATACAGAGCGATGATGTGTATGATAGAGGACATACTGAGATCACACTGCTGTTGTGAGTGATGCATGTATGAATGCTCTTGATCCTATCCGAGAGGTAGCCTGACTTGTGAAGTTCACTGGGGGCACCCTCAAATACTTCCTTCACTGTATTGTTGCTATTGATAAGCAAACTTCAAGGAGGAATTTGAAAGTTAAGATTACAGGACGCTGAATCTAGTCTCACTGAAATGAGCCATCTGGGATGGATCGGGCTGATGACCTAGATGTTAGGCCTCTTTAAACAACATGCCATCTGGGATGATGTGAAGAAGACCACTTCTGCCAGACATGCTGAGGAGGATGAAAGGAATTTGGTTTTCAGAAAATAGTTTATGGACCCAAGATATTGAATGTAACTGTGAGTATGGATATTTCCATTTTTAAATGGAAAAAGTGCATTGGTTATTGAGAGAGAAAATTTTTAGCAGAGGAAAGTTTATTGCAAAATTAAATTATAGTGATCTTTAATGTTACGGGAATTTAGACTACTTGCTTTTCAAAGTTAAATTTGCGAGAATAGAAAAAGGAATTCCTCCTAGAGAAAATTGATTGGATAAAGTTGACAAGTGTAGAATAGGAGTAAATATAATTCGGTTTTGTTTTGTTGAGCCATTTATTTGTTGACATCTATGATTTTCGTTGTTAGAAGCAACTTCACGTTGCTAAGTTTTGTCCTCATGAATAATTGAAGTTAACAAAAAAGCTATTTATCAGTGAATCTATTATTTGGCCATTTGTTCTTCCCCCAGTGATAAATTGTATCTTAGCAAAAAGAATAAGGTCTTGTTTATACATATAAGCTAGAGACCTTTTTTAGTGCCTGAATTGGGTGAAATTCTTCTTCAGTATATGAAACACAGCTTTCTGTTGTATCTCACAATCTCCTTGTATAAGTATAGGAAAGGAACAAACAAGTGTGAAATCAAGTTAGAGAAGAAATAAATGATCTACAATGTGTGCTTACATGAAGAGAGAAAAAATATAACAAAGAAAACTGCACCCTCGCCAATATGACCCATAAATATCAGTTCTAGTGAGCATGGGTAGTGGAATAGGTTGGCAGGAGTATGGTGGTGGTCATGAGTTTCGTATCTTTGACGAACGGTGTTTTCCCTCATGAACCTAACAGCCTTTATTTCTTATTCGCCCCATAATCTCCTTGTGTTACGTAAAAGCCCATGTAAACATTACCACTTTGGCAAATGTACCAAGAGAACAAAATCTCTGCTGGAATACTCTAAAACGTTATGCACATTTGTGTGGTGTTCACTAATAATTATAATCTTGAGATATTTGTTGAATAGCCCTCCTCTTTTACTTATTCCACTTTAATGTTAATGATTGTTTTCATGGTAGTAGTTTCATACCACTGTGTGAATGTAGCTAATTTAAGGAATGTATAGGCAAGTTTCTATTTGCAAGGCTCTCATTGTCTTCTGTACAGTGACACAGAACCATCTTCTGCCTTTCTCTGTTCTTGGTCCACCAGTCTCTCCACTCAGCACTCCAAAGGCTGTTTTCATATGGCTTTCAACCTAGGTGAAAGCAGACTTCACAAACTGCTCTTTGTGTGGAAATTACTGTTAATCCCCAAGCCAGTATAAACCTAGGAGGATGCAACACATTACTCGGCAAGATAAAATATTTGAATGTTCCCTTAAAATGCTTGTTTAGGATAGATGTCCTCATTGCCGATGCTGAAATCGCCATCCTGCCCCAAGAAGTTGCTTACTTTTATAACCAAACACAGAAAAAAGTTTTGTGGACCAATGACTGTTATGAAACAGTCGGGGCTCACTTTCTTTCAGAGGCTTTCTGCTAAGCACCTCTGACTTGTTAAGACCAATTGTTTATCACTAGCTGGGACTTGCACAAAAAATAAAGATAAGCTGTAAACAAAACCTAATCTCTTGGTCCACATGCACAAAAGCCGTGCTTAGGAAAAAATCAACAATTGGGAATCTGTTGACGCTTCTATTGGCAAGCTCATTAACTAAAACAAACGAGCATCACCCTGAGTGGAATATCCATCTGAATTATTTGGTCCTTTGTCCTGGGATAGTATTCCCTAAGCAATCATGGAGGCCTACTGCTCCCCTAGTCTCCTTCATTAAATGCTATTAGCAACAGCCATTTGTGGTTGGGATTGAGTACGTTAGCATTGAATGGAATTTATCAATGGAATGTGATTGAAAAGAGAACTGCTGAAGAAAAAAGTTGTGTAAAATAAATGTTTTCCTCCATTTCAAAATTTGAATATGCAGCAAAGCTCACCATTGCAGCTTTAAACATGACTACCAAGTTCAGAGCAATATTTTAACTGTATTGCAAAGGTTAATACTGTGATGCAAATTATGCAGAATTTCATTGATTTGCCACTTCTTGAGAAATAATCCCCTCTAACCTTTGTATCTATTTCAATTTCCAGTGGTGATTTACTTGAAGGCCAATTTCGATCGAATACTCGAAGGGAAGTGGTTGTTCCTTTTCATGAATATTTGTGCTACCAGTTGGAGTACAGGCACACATTACCTCAGTAAAATGAATTTGAATACGACTGAATATCGGAGACCAGCAATGAAATCAATAAATAATGTTTTGAAAGAATCTCAATGTGACAGCTACATCATCAGCTGCAGGTCCGAGACCAGCAGTGAAATCAATAATGTTTTGAAAGGATCTCAATGTGACAGCTACATCAGCTGCAAAAACATTCTGACTGGTTTCTTTTTTCATTTCTCCATTGGAAATGTGCCTGAAAGAACTTGCCTTATTTTATACATATTTATTCTCATGTGTCTCTCCTTCATTCATGTTAGCTTCTTTTAACTTCTCCATTTGCCTAACACCACTATATCCTCTTTGCATTGCAACTTCCCTAATTGCTTGGAGCTTTGCTACATTCATTTCTTCAAGTTTCATTTCAAACTTTATGTGGGCTTTGCAGATATTTCATCCTGTTCCAATCTGTAATGGGTGTGGTAAGTATAACAAATAATTTAAAACTTCTGTTTCTGTAGTTTTATTTTGATGAGTGTAAGACTGTACTACTTCCCCTCAAGAGAAGTGTGATAAGGGAAGAAGGTAGAAAACTGTGAGAGTAAGAAATAGAAATAAATTTCCTGAGAAGTATAGTTCAGAAACCAAGGGAACGAACGGTCCTATTTGAAGATTGTATTGATTTAGGAAAATGTTGGTTAGTTGCCTGTTATCCTTTTGATATGTTGTGCTTGTGGGTTATGATTGAATGCCAAAGGAGGTAACATTTGTAACATATTAAAGGGGAACCATACTGATGTTTTGAAAGAAAAAAAAATAGGTATTAGTACTAGAGGACACACTAAACTGTGGGGCACACACTTGTACTCCATCACCATGCATGCCTACACAAAACACAATATGCAGCCATTTTTTTAAAGGCATTGCAGAAATATTTCTCTTGTAACTGGACATGCCCTTTCCAGCTTAATTTTTTCTCAAAAGTAACTTTTTATGGAATTCAGAATGCTCCAGATAAACCAGTAACTTGATTAGCTTCAAACTTCCCAACTTCGCACAAACATGCACACACATGCACCCCCAGACCCCCTTTACTTGCCATGCTAGTCGAAGACCTAACCTAACCAAAGTAGACTCAGTGTCGTTGTCCAGTTTGTTGGAGGGTCCATTCTGCACAGCAAAAAAAAAAATTCACTGTTCATCAGTACAGTTTTGTCCACTCTAGAACATAGCCATGTTGAATCTCTAACCTATCTTTTGCGATCCAGGTGAGGAAGCTATTAATCCTTTGATCTTCTAAGGCTTAACAATTACGTTTCAAACCATAAAGCAAGATATTGGTGTGAGGAGAGCATTTCGTTAAATTACTTCTTGGTAGGAGAGAATCCTTCATTCGCAAAGAAATTGCTCCCTGTAAGTCTAGTTTTTTAACAATTTTTTGTGATTTAGATTACTTAGTCCATTCATGAACACTGTTAAAAGGGTTTTTAAAGAAAAATATAAAGATATGTCATACTCCTTGTAATATATTTATTACCCCTTATTGTGAACTCCTAGTACCAATCATTTCTCAAAATAGTCTCCGTTTGCCTTTCCACAGGCAGGGAGTCTCTTAGGCCAACTGCCACGGCTTTTACCAGGAAGCACGTCAGGCTGTCAATACTGAGGGTCTCTTCTTGCAGACCATCTCAAGTACAGACCACAGACTAATCCAAGCAATTGAAGTTTGGTCTGGAGGAGGGACAGTCTGCCGGAGATATGAAGTTCGGAACATTGGCTTGAAGTCGCTCCTGGGTGATCTTCGCTTTGTGTGCTGGCTATGAATCTTACTGGACACTCCATTCTTGTATTGCGTAAGGCCTTTATTACTGGCTCCAACACTCTCTCTTCGTAGACCATCGCCGACGTTTTTAACCCTTGCTTGCAAAAATATAGCTTAGTGGTACCAGAACAGCTCACACGCCACCAAACCATTACTGAAGCAGGATGATGGCCTCACTGGATCCTCGGAGCTCTTACACAGGCTTCACGAGATGGGGCATACACCTTGTCATTTTGGACATTAAATAATTCTTCAACAGTGAACATTTTTTCATCTGTAAAAAGAATTATCCTGTGCCCATCTCAAGCATACCTCTACAGGAGGCGTGATTTCAGAATCATCTGCATCTTCAGATGATCTGTGAGAAAGTATCTTGTGCTTCGCTGGTTAGCTTTAAACCCAAGGTCACTAGCTAACACATTGGACTTTTTTCCCCACAAGACATTTAGCTTGCAAGCTTTGATTGTCTTTACACTGTGTTTCTGTAAATACGAGCCTCCACTGCTTTCACAAGTGCTGCAGCCCTGACGGAACGTTGTCTTCCTAGTCTAGCCCGGTCATAAACTGCCCTGGTCTTGAGGAATTACTTGATAGTGCGGTACACAAACATTATACTAATTTTTAATGTTCTTAATGTCTTGAAAATGTTGATTTCCCTGCCTTATAAAGGGCTATTACAGCCACGCTGTTCTCATACTCTCCCCACTTTGTCATAAACACTTCAAAAAAACTAACCCCTCAGTTGCCTGGACTTTCAATGGCAAGGGTGACTCATGGCAGGGAAAGGAAACTTATCACAATAAAAAGCAGTTGTACAGTACAGCTCACAAGTTTGTAACAGTATTTATGAAAAGACTGGCCAGGAAACTGTCATCAAATTTGATGTAAATCAGGCTAAAATCAATACATGGAAAATTCAGTGGGGTCTTTACATGTGGAAGAGGTCCAAAAAGAAAAAGATATTGATTACCATGGAATGCCCTGCACTGTTCACAGGCTGTGTGTCCTTCCTTTTGCCTAGCAATTTTTTGAGATGAAAATCTCAACAGAGGATTGGCTGGGATTAAATCCTTACATATAAATGCTCTGATAATTTAGCAAAGGACGTCTCCCTGTTTGGATAGAGATCGCATTAAATAATAAAATAAATCCTAGAGTGGTATTTTCACTAGCTCATTTTTCTTTTTAAGTTAATTTATGTATGTATAATCCTACTGAATGGTTCAGAGTATATTGAGAGAAAGACTATTGTGCAGGTAAAACCAAGGAAGCCAAGGAGCATCAAGAAGCAGATTGGAGGTGAAAAGAATGGAGGCACTCGTATTGTTCTGGTGAAGAAGAGGAGGAACAACTACCCCACTGCTGATCGGTGCGTGTTAACATTTTAGCAGTTCCAAAGTGTAATTTATAGGTGCTGCCCATGATGCATAACAAGTTCTCTTGATACTCTGTGAAGTGATTTGTATTCGTCACTACCACTGAGGCAGCTGTGCACTCTTCTCCACTGACAGGGCAAATGTGATTGTATTGATCTGCAAGTTTTGGCAGGGATTGGTTGCATATGTTCAGATTTTCATTTGAACTAGGTAATTAATATGAAAGAGGTTAAATGAACCAGCAAATAGGTGGGCTATTTTTTTTTTAAGTACCATTTGCCAATAACATAAGAACTCCCTACATATTACAGGGTGTCCACCCATATGGGAAACGGGAAATGTCTGGGAATTCAGAAAAAAACTGGAAATTCGATCTTCTGCCAGATATACTTGACATACCGTATTTATCCATGTATTAAAGCACATTTTTTGGTTTTTATAACATTAATCTAGGGCATGTCTTTTATACCAGGAATAAATTGTAAAGAAGACTTTTTATACCAGGAATAAATTGTAAAGAAGACTTAGTATACATTAAAAAAATGTATGATCAGTAACAGATAGCATCAATAGCTGCTATATGATTGATTGAATTTTCAGTGTTTTGATCTACTTACTATAGAATATTCTGTGTTGTTGGGGAATCATGAGCTTGATGAATTAGGCTTACATTGCGTTCTCAGTTTTTCTAATCGCTTAAATACATGGCTCCCACAACAAAATATGCATATGGACAAAATGTCACAACCCAAAGGATGAGTGTGTTTGTTTACTGTGTAATCACGTGCGCGATAGTTACTACCTCTGTTTTTACAGACAAAAACAGGAAAGTGTTAAATTTACTTAAACTTAATACTCACTCAAGTGCTCATGATTATTGTTGTTATTATTATTATTAAATGCACTGACGTAGGTAAGCCTTGAGTAAATGTGTAAAGCATCGTGACACAGTTCGGGCCACGCCATGTTGAGTTTCTAATCTATCTTTTGTGCGAGGGGCTAGGAAGTTTCTGGCACGACTAGTAGCTTGTAATATCACGTGTAATTTTTTGAATGCAGAACAAGATTTAAGATACAGTGACATCACATTGTAAGATGAAGGTTGTTTGTTGGTTAGGAGGTTTTTAGTTTGAGAACTACAGTAGAAGTCCGCTATAGTAAGTACGGCATATAACGAGAACCCGTTATAACAGTAATTTTTTCTGTCCCTTCAAAATTCCTATATTAAACAGTGTATTATCCTTCGGTTACAGCAAAAGCCATATCAGACGCATCCGTTGCGAGTGCTTAGGCGTGCACAATTTTTTCCGTTGCCGGTATTTATGCACCCCAGCGATTAGGTTGCATGCAATATATTACCTTCAGTATCGTTCTGTCGCTATTTCCACTAGAGTTCTCTCGTCAAGATTCAAAGGTGATGTTGGAGTCGGTTAGTACTGCTGTTCCGTAACGAAAATTCGAAATGAAAGAGGACAAATTTCGTAATAAGTGCGTAAATGTGCCCGATATCAGTTAACTCGTTATAAATAAAGGCCGTCTAAACGATCGCTTAATTTTAATGCAAAATAATGCAACTTCTCTACTGGCGTATGAAGCTTGTTTTCATCATGCGTATAGTATGGCTAAGTTAGGATAGGTGATGCTGTTTGTATAAGAAAACTGGAATGTTTGCCACAAAATGCGATCGATCATCTTCGGTACGGTATGGTATAGTTTCTTCAATACCGGGCGAGTTGGCCGTGCGCGTAGAGGCGCGCGGCTGTGAGCTTGCATCCGGGAGATAGTAGGTTCGAATCCCACTATCGGCAGCCCTGAAAATGGTTTTCCGTGGTTTTCCTATTTTCACCAGGCAAATGCTGGGGCTGTACCTTAATTAAGGCCACGGCCGCTTCCTTCCAACTCCTAGGCCTTTCCTATCCCATCGTCGCCATAAGACCTATCTGTGTCGGTGCGACATAAAGCCCCTAGCAAAAAAAAGTTTCCTCAATATGTGCATTTGCGAACTCTCTCGTAGACATTCAGAGGCGATGTTGGAGTCGATTAATAATAAACGTCGACTGCTGTTCTCTAAAAAAAAATTCGAAATTAAAGAGGATAATACATTTTTGTAATAAATGTGTGAATAAAGTGGCCAATAGCAGTTGTGAACTTGTTAAAAATAAAAGCCGTCTAAACGCTCGCTTAATTTTAATGCAATTAAATAAAATCGTGATAACTTAAGATATGGCAGAGTACATCACTGATTTCAGAAGATAGTTCATATTTTCTCACGTCTAGTTAAATTTCGGAAAGGCTATTCACATCGAAATTTTTAGCGAAGAAGTTATCATTTCCCTACATGCGTTTCAAATATGTTTTCATCATACATATACAGTAAGGTTAGATGACGCCGTTTAAAGAAGAAAACTGAAATGTTTGCCACAGGAGCCTCTGGAGTGGTACTGTATTTCTCCGAATCCAAGAAGACTTTTTTTCTCAGAATGTCGTACGAAAAATCAAGGGTTTGCCTTGCATTCGCGGCCTAACAGTAACTCCTCTTTAATATACATCGCTAGCCACGACAACCGGTTGTGCAGTGCCTGTATGTAACGTCACTGGATCTTGGAAAATAGTGAAGAGAGAATGACATTCTATTAGCATCTACAAAAACATTTCTCATGTGCAGAATGGCATCAAAACATGCGAGCCTTTGAATTCTTAGAAAGGGCGCGGCTACTTAATAGCAGTTATAACGTGTCTGCTGTACCTTACGCTTACAAGGGAACATACACAAAGGTGAAGTCGCCGATCGCGATGAAACTTAGCAAACACATTGAGGTACATGTAAAAACAAAGCCAGCATCAATTTTAGGCGCCAACATTCATTAGCGCGTTAACTAAGGGACCTAAAAGTTGCGACATTTCAAGTTCCGCGCGATCAGCGATGAATACCTGCTGGCCAATGCTAAGCCGGCACACACACTTCCCGTCTGGAGACACACCCTCTGCACCGCCTTTTACCCTCCAAGCGGTTCTCCCCGGCACGTTCCCCTCCCTTCTCCTCGCGCTGGCCGGCTGCTTGGCTGTGGAACGAGACCGGCGCTATATTTTGCTTCTTTACGTACTATAATTATTGAAATCCTTTAAATCACGTTCCGTTTCACACATAATGATAATAAATAACCTAAACGTATTTACTAATATTTTATGCAAATGTTATATTTTCATTCCTGCTAATTCCGGTGAGTTGCCAATTCGTGGGTACAACCCCGAGTTAAGCACCATCGGGCGTGGACAAACGTGGTATAAGGTACCGCGTCCGACCTAGGCTTAAATTATTATTTACGTCTGAAACACCTTGAAGCTGTCGGTAGTGTCATTTAGAGTGGACATACATATGAAATTTATTAAAATAAATCACCCACCTTGAAACAACATTACATATCCTTTTATTTAAAGAAATTACGTGCCCGGGTAGAGGATCGCAATGAATGTAATGAGATGTTTTACCTCGGCATATCAAAATATGGTTACAGGTCCAGACCTTCTTTTCATGTCCACTCCCCTACCCCCATTTTGTGTACGCTATCAGTTGTGTCATAACGAAACAAAATCGCGAACAACAGCAATTATAAACTCCGAGTTAGAAACTGCTGGTATTTCCCGTATTACGTACTCTGGTATAAGGAATCTAGATAGAATGTTTTTATTTGTGCTTGTGTTGAACGATGTATTTATGTTTTGCAGTGGAAGGCACAACACATTTCAATTGCAGCCATGGTTGTCGAACATAAATCAATTAAATACATAGACAACTTTGATATGAGTATGACATGGAATGATTGACGTAATAAGCCACGTCTTTAAAAAGAACTAAAGATGTGCATTTATATATGACCGAGCTCGATAGCTGCAGTCGCCTAAGTGCGGTCAGTATCCAGTAATCGGGAGATAGTGGGTTCGAGCCCCACTGTCGGCAGCCCTGAAGATGGTTTTCCGTGGTTTCCCATTTTCACACCAGGCAAATGCCGGGGCTGTACCTTAATGAAGGCCACGGCCGCTTCCTTCCAATTCCTAGGCCTTTCCTATCCCATCGTCGCCATAAGACATATCTGTGTCGGTGCGACGTAAAGCAAAATAGCATTTATATATGCAGTAGATATACCATAATCACAGGCAGAGCTGTAGTCCTACTTACTCGTACTTTTGCGCTATAGCTGACAGAGGTCTATGTATTCAACAAGTAGGCATATTAAAGTATCACACTACAGTCTTCTGGGTAAAATGGCAGTTACATACGTAAAAGTGTACATGGCTATTGTACGAACTGGTACAACAACAAAAAATTACAAGGCACCACAATAAATGACTCCATATACATTACATCGGGCAAACTCCTCGTCAATAATAGTAAGCAAAAACAATTTATGGTCTATTCGACACATTACAAAATAGTGAAAAGACGACTGAAACAAAACACAATTAACAACAGGCACCATACTTTTCTCAAGGGACGTATGCTTTACAATAGTGGTGTTCCTCGTAGAAGTGTGCGACGCACAAGTCCTTTGTACACCACGCACATTTGACAAAACCAGTATTCGGGCACAAAGAACATACCAAGCCAACACTGTCAAAGGAATACACTACCGGGTGTTCGAATTGTCCAGGATGATCATCAAGGTACCCACTGCAGTACCACGAGTACTTCCACATGTTTATGAATCGAGGAGATGTCAGCTGGAAATGTAACAGTGATTGCAACTTTAAGATGCTGTTACGGTGATGCAGCACGATGCCGGTATTCATAAGTCGCAGCCCGGAATACATTCGTCTGGTGTATGTTTTCCAAATCCGAAACCCATACACGTCAAATGGCTGACAAACGGCTGTAGCGCCGGCTGGAATCTTCATAACTTCAACTTCCGTGCCATGAACAAGCGCATTGTGGCCAGAGAAAGAATCTAACAATAAAATATTTTGTCCATCGGGTAAACTTGGTTTCAAGATGTCATTATACCAGCTCTGAATTTCTGCTTTGCCCATCTTTCCAGACGTGGTGCACACGACATGAATATTTTCGTGTGAAAATATTCGTTTCTTAACAAGGGAACCAAAAACGACATTTCTTTCCTTTAAAACGATTAGCAACGGGGAGAGTAGCTCACCTTCTGCTGACATGGTAGGCATAATCGTGTAGCTGTGCGTAGTAGAGGGAATTGTTTGGACCACCGTGCTAATCGACTTTTCTCCTCGGCGCGCTAATGTTCTGCCGGTGTACATTTCCAAATTAAAGCCGCTTTGGTCGCTGTTAAAAACATGTGATGGGCTGTATAACTGTATTTTTTCTTTTACGTTTTCCACAAACATTTGGGCTTCCGCCATAACGTCACTTTCCTTATCAAGTTTTCTCGTTGTTGTCACGACAGTAATTTTTCGGGATGTGATCCCAAATTTCTTTTTGAAGTCGTACACCCAGCGTGAGGACGCTTTAAAGTCATGGAGCCCGCGAGAGCGGGCACTTTGCATTGCCCAGTGTTTGATTGTGGCGTCATGGATGGTAGACGTACGGTACTCCGCGTCAAAGTTTTTCTTGCAATCCATCGCAATAAGACCAAATTTGTCTCGGAGAGAGCCTCCTTCATCCACAACTTTTTTCCAGGCGGAGAGCTGTGACACACTATGTAAACGACGGAAGTGCTTTTGCACAGTTGTAAATTTAAGATTTTTCCGTTTTCCACTCCTCCAGAAGTTGATTGCTCTTGTTTTATACTGTAAGTCTACGGTGTCCGCCGAACTGGCACTGTCTTGGCTTCGTCCCGGTTCTGGCTCGCTATGTTCAATATCCTTTTCGGTTTCCTCCGACTGATCAGACTTGTACGTCAAACTTGTAACGTCCTCCAAATAGAGACTGTCACCTTCAAGACAGCAACTTATAAGCTCTGAAAAAAAATTAAACAAATAACTAAAATACATGTTGTTATGTGAAAAATGAAATGTCGTATGGCTTTTAGTGCCGGGATATCCCAGGACGGGTTCGGCTCGCCAAGTGCAGGTCTTTCTATTTGACACCCGTAGGCGACCTGCGCGTCGTGATGAGGATGAAATGATGATGAAGACAACACATACACCCAGCCCCCGTGCCGTAGGATTCAACCAATTAAGGTTACAATCCCCGACCCGGCCGGGAATCGAACCCGGGACCCTGTGAACCGAAGGCCAGTACGCTCACCGTTCAGCCAGCGAGTCGGACAGAGTTATCGGTATCAACATATCATAAACCTACAATTTCACATGCAGCGCAAAAGACCACGCTTCAAGCTACGTTATTACGGCCTATGTCCGCAGTGTGACATCTCCCCGCGTCAAAACCTATTTGACAATAGTTGACTGCTTAACACTCACCCTCAATCGCGTCATAAAGCTGCAGCTCCCGAAAGTTCAGCGGACCGTCTTCACCGTGACTTCCGTGCTTTGCTTGAAGATGAAAAATAATTTTTGACACGCTCAGTGACATTGCCCTTAAGGACTCGTCGCAAACGTTTTCATAAATATTTCATAAAATGTACACTGCCCATACAATGTGGAAATTCCAAGGGAGAGCTATGAGGACGGCTGATAGCGTACGCAGTGTAGCACAGGTTCTGTTCGACAGCTAAGCAGTCGGCAGCGCGGGGAGAGGGAAACGAGTGGTGCTGAACCAGGCCGTGCGGTGGGGAGGAGGAGCAGAGGTGTGGCACAAAGCAGTGTTCCGGCTAAGCATTGGTCAGGAGGAATTCATCGCTGTTCGCGCGGAACTTGAAATGTCGCAACTTTTAGGCCCCTTAGTTAACGCGTTAATGAATGTTGGCGCCTAAAATTGATGCTGGCTTTGTTTTTACATGTACCTCAATGTGTTTGCTAAGTTTCATCGCGATCGGCGACTTCACCTTTGTGTATGTTCCCTTGTTAGTAAAATTAAGTTTTCGTGATGGATAGTCATATTGTAAAGATACGTGGAACAGGTATTGCCGGCAAATTATCAACGGGTTCTCGTCGATATGATGCCAATTTGCATTTAACGGTTATTAAACACTCGGAAAAAGTCTACAAAAAGTGACCCCACACAACGTTTCAATAAACATGAAATATTAGAAAATGATATGCCGCCTACAGCCACAAATTATCACCATCAACAAATGGTTAAATTACTTTAGTACCTCTGATGAGGCTTCTGTGCCAAATATTTCATTATTCTTGTACAAAACAGCTTAAGCATGCATGTGTTATGAAAATATATTTTGACCGGGTGAGTTGGCCATGCGGTTAGGGATGTGCCGCTATGAGCTTGCATCCAGGAGATAGTGGATTCAAATCCCACTGTGGGCAGCCCTGAAGACTGTTTTCCGTGGTTTCCCATTTTCACACCAGGCAAATGCTTGGGCTGTACCTTACAAGTGGGCCGGCGTAAGGTTGCACATGATAGCTGCGCAAAATGTTGGTCACACTGCAGTGGCACACAAAGCGATGTTGCTGCCATAACAGCTGATTACACAACAAAATTTTAGAAACATACTTTTTTAATGTAATTGCGATGATACACTACACAAATGAAATTGGGCTATAACAATCGCACTTTCAACACATCGGTTAACTTTACAGTAAAATATTTCACACAAAATGATGCGAGATAAATCTAATACGAAGTTATTATTGCGATGTTAGAAAATACAGAAGAAATTGTCAGGCAAGAATCTCGCTTTAAATACACCACTAAATGTTACAGTAACATACACCGGTGCTAACACAAAAGATTTTGAGTAAAATCTATTCAATTCACGAAAATTCAGAAACATTTTTGTTTTCTTATTCACATTGGTAGAGGCTCTATACCCTCTAGATCACTGCCATAACTACAATCACCTTCGTTGTGCTCGTCGTCGTCCAGGCAGATCATCATCTCCTGACAGTCACTGATGATGCCATCTATTGCCATTGCCTAGTTAATTAATGTTGCGACATGGCTAACTTTCTTCCTCCACGAAGCTGCATTCACTAGAGCAATACCCTCTCGGAACAGTCTTTCCACTTCAGTAATTGTGAAGGATTTGTGCATACGTAATGTTTCACTTCACTCCATAGCAACTCAATAGGGTTGAAATTACAGTGGTACGGCGGCAACCTAACAACCTCGTCTCCTTGTTCCTTCGCTACCTCATTGACTACGTACGTTGGTGAAACCGGTGTGTTTTGATTCACCAGTGCATATAAGGCTAATTTAGTCATACCCATACGTGCTGGGATATTTCTTGCCTGCAGCCATTCCACTAACAGTTCTTTACGGGCACTCGAAGTAGCTGTCTTGTCCATTATTACGGAGTGGTAAGGTGCATTGTCCATCACAATGACAGAAGGGCTTTTGAGCTGTTGCAGGAGCTTCTTCAACCAGTCTAAAAAGCAAACATGGCCCATATGTTTCTGATAATCACCAGGTTTTTTCGATCGGAACATTAGAAAACCACCTTCCACAAACCACTGTATGAACTTGTGTGCACTATTTTTAATCTGGCGCCCTTCACATTTGGTTGCTTACCGGAGCTTTTAGGACTGTCATCAGTCCAAGATTTAGCAATGCACTCCCCAGAATTCATCCATGTCTCATCAAACCATATTACCTCATGGAGATCCTTGCAGGGAATTTTATCTAGGAAAATACTCCTAGCAGTCATGTGCGGCTTTTCAAGCAGCAGTTTTCTTCCGTTCAGTTTTTTACTTCTGAAACTTAAGGCTCGCAGTGCTGATTTAAAGGAAGTTCTGCCCCCTCCCTCCCCCCCGCGAGGAAAGCTTTTTCTGTTAAGGGAGACTAGTAATTTTGCCACGATAGGGTATTCTTTCCTGCTGTAATAATTGTACACGTGTCTCCGTATTGCATCAGCCTGGAAAGAATCAGTTCCTGTTACAGGAGATGGCTTAAATTGTATTTCCTGGAGTACTAAGAAACAAGTCCCCACTATCAGTCCCGTTTTGGCTACTGCTAGGTTCCCCAGTCCTTTTCTTCTTCACTTCCTGGTGAACACCTTTCGCTGCCCTAATGTTTGACTTGTACGTTCCACAACTTGATCTGCAGGAGCAGAGGTACAACCATGCAAGTGTCTGAATTCCCTCTCCCTCTTGTAAAACTCTCAAGTTCTCCGCAGTAATTCACATGCCTGGCTATTCAGGGGCACTCCTCGGCGCAAAGGACTATCACTTCGCGATTCATCAAGTTGTTTCCATGACATCGCACTGCACTAGTTATGAAAAAGTTCTCACAAACAACTTTTATCAACGCGCGAATCACACCTGGCCACGTGCTAGCGACGACAGACAAGCGGCAACACTTCAATACAGAAGTCAAAGTAAATAGATGGCACCACTATACCAGCCATATTGCCAACAACAACCAAATGAAAATAGTTCATCTCTATTTTGCAGCTCGCTTAAACATTACCTTTTTTTTCTAATGTTTTTTGAAAGTAAATGAAAGGTTATACGCACTATACGAAATTTAATATTAACTAATATGTATAAAATGCATAAGTGTATCTGACATAAAATGTAGGGATTGGTTGTTCTGATTGACAGGTAATGTTCAGTTATTTTTTGTAGTAGTGCCAACCTGAACTATAACTGTCAAATGCAACCTTGTACCGGCCCACCTATAACTAAGCCCATGGCTGCATCCTTCCCACTCCTAGGCCTTTCCTATCCCATCGTCACCATAAGACCCATCTGAGTCAGCTCGACAAAGTAAAATTGTAAATTAAAATATGGGCCCCAGTAGAATAGTGAATACCTTTTCACTATAAATTTTCGTGGGAACAGTCTTCTGAAATCGGTGGTGCTGTATCATTTAATTTCTGTATCTAGTATTAAAGAGCATTGTTTACTTCATGGTATACGTGCCCTTATTGTTCTCCCCTTCCTTTTTGAACTTGAATTTTTGTTTTTACCAGTCGGAGTTGCACGTCTGATTATTGTTAATCGAATTCAACAGCAGCCTTGAATGTTGGAGAGAAAGCTTGCTATTGTGCATATCGAGAAATCGATGCGGAGGACGATGGGTTCATATTCAATGCTGCCGTGTATAACTGTATAACGAGGTTCTCACTATGTGCCATATTTCCTATTTTTTACAATAATATAAATATCCTCTCATTCAGCACTTTCTTCATCTGCTGAGATCAAATTTTAATCTACCCAGATATGGGTTATTTTAGATTCAAACATTATAAAATATTACTGTGTTTACAGAGTACATTACTAAAACTTCATACCTTATGTATGTTAGGGATGCTCTACTGATCTTGACACAAATAATGCCTGTGCCTCTGGTTTTTTCTGCCAAATTTTGAAAAATATGTGCAGGGATTATTTGCAAATGTGCAGCATTTTGAGTACAATGCAGTCCTGAAATGTATGTGCTGAGAATAATTAGATTTGGGTTTCGTATTTATTGTTTTATATTAAGTCTTTATATTTTTTGCAACTTCTTTTTGAATTTTAACGATGACTACAGGTAATTTTCTTTGCTTCTAGCATTAAGAAACATCGCAGTAAGAAGCTGTTCTCTCAGCACACACGTTACACCCGCAAGTCTCTCACCCCTGGTACTATCTGCATCCTGCTGGCTGGTCCACACAAGGGGAAGAGAGTTGTGTTGCTGAATGTTCTGAGAAGTGGCCTACTGCTCATCAATGGTGAGTTACTTAACCCTTACCCCTCGAATTAAAGTTCTCTGTGTTGCCTCTACTACTCGTATTTTAAATGTACATTTTTATCTTATATGACCTGTATTAATCTTTCACGATTTTGGAGATAGCACTTGATTTTGAATGATGTAGTTAGGCTATACACGTTTACAGCAAGCTATACTGGAGCAAATAAAAGCAATATGTGGAATTTAAGACGAATTATTTTACATTTTTATTATAATTATTGTTACCGTTATCGCATACCGATTGGTTTCGTGAATAATTTAGTGTACAAATTATCGCTAAAAATCAATTGAAAAACTCTATTCAGTCTCTGTTTTCATACCTCGCGGTAGTTTGTAGGCTGAAACCACTGTAAACGGCAATTTCTTGAAATCTGAATCTGTTGATCTATAATTGTGCCAGCCGTCAGCATCAGGTACATGTTGGGTTACGGTACACAAACCGACCATCGTCAGTTCACTTTTAGGCATCGTGAAATGCTATTAGATATATTCATTAGGAGCAGAGGTGCGAAAATACTGAGGTTCTGTGTGTTGCCTGACATATACAACATATATATGACTAGAAGAGCACATGGCGGCCATGTTTGTTTACTATCGCTCGAGATTTCGTGTGCATGAGTGGACAGCAGACGGCTACACTGCCATCTAAATAATGGATTTTTGACTGACTGTCTAATAGTATCTGAATTCTACAAAGTTCTACGTGGAACCAAAAGATGGCAGTATAGTATATCATCGTGTATTTTGTCGGCTAAGAGACGGCAGACGAGCGGTGGGCGATAATCTCCCCCGACATGCGACCGGAACGGGAATATCGTAATGTCGGGCCTCACCCGACAGACGAGTGGTAAAGGTTAAACTCTTCTTTGCATAGATGTGTGATTATATAATATAGAGAGCTTACAACAGAATACACCACAAAAAATTGAATACAAAACTCAAGAATAGAAACCTCCGCTTTACACTTACACAAAACAAACCAACAACATGCATATTTTCAACTGAGGAAAGGGCACGAAGATCCGAACATCTGAAGTAGTACTGGGAGGACCGCAAAGCCTGAACAATCCCTTCAAAGATACCTAAACGATGGACTGACTAAAGTGATCCTATGTGGTTGTAAAAGAAGAGAGCTGTTAATATCAGGTTTGGTGCTATACTCCCATGGCCATGTCAAACGATTGGACGATGGAAGGACAGTAAGACAATGGCTACACACAGTCGTGGCCGGTAAACGACCGGTAGGAAGACCAAGGAAGAGATGGCTGGACCAAGTGAAAGAGGACATAGGAACAAGAGGAGTCAGCTGGGATGTCGTCTTGAGAGAAGAGTGGTACATGGACAGACAGAAGTGGAGAGTGCGCGTAAACCACACCCGGGCAACTGGAGTGGGAAACTGATGATGATGATGATGGCTCCCAAGAAAATGTTAAAGTTCTAACACAGGAATGCAAATAAGCACAGAATGTGTAGAGGCTTACCAGAAAATCTGCAGCTGTACTTTTCTGACCTGATTCACTGCTTGGAAGTGATTTCTTGATAAACAAGCTTTTAATGGGTTCTGTTGGCTCAAAGGCGGAGACAGATGGTTCATTCATACTAACGGTCATTCAGTTATTGCATCATGTAGTACTGTGCTGTGGGTAGATTTTGATTCATATAACTTAAATCTTTAGTCTTTTACTTATGGTGTTATTTTCCGTAACGTTTTCCTATAACTTTCCAAATAAAGCTATTGCGTCCATAAAGGGTATGGACTACTTTACCGGCCGTGTTAACAATACTGGTTCTAGGCTGAAGGGCCCTTTTTTTTTACCAAGAAAAGTTTTTTTAAGGTCAGTTTCTAGTCTGGTAAACACGGTATTTACGTGAAAGGATTTTTATTAATCCGAACATTCAAGATGCTCAATTCCCTTTTGTTAAATAACAGTATAACAAAATTTTCGGGGTCCTCAGGAATTAGTTATAGTGAAATTTTGATATACTGAAATAAGTCGGTTCTTAAGAACTCACCCATTGCTAAAACTGTTGAAGAATCTGATTTGAATTTACACCTAAAAACCTTAATACTGTATTTATTACATAAGAGGAAAATTAGGAGATATATATATATGCCTACAAGAAGTAGTGATATGAAGTACGGGTACTTGCAAGAAGTTTTCAGCATCTCAGATTTTGGAAAAGTCTGATTTTCTTCTGAACACTCCCAGATGCAAATATTTAAGGTAGTCAGCAACTACTGCACTTGAATTTAACACCGATTCTGTCACATCAGTTTGTGGCAGAAGAAAAAACTGAAGACTGTGTGGCATGTTTGTTGCCTGCACAAGAGTCAAACTCTGCTGAACACTTTGAGGCAAATCTTCCTCTTCCACCTCATCTCACGGATTCCTACCACTTATAATAACTATTGTTTTAGATATCGGTATGTTCGAATAAAACTTTCCTCTTATTCCAACCGCTTGGTTCTGTTGCAAAATTCAATTTTGTTGAGTACTGCTGTTGAACTAAAGTTAAAATATTTCTTTTTAAAAATCTGTATAAACTTTTGCTGTCTTATAGGTTCGACTATTTCTAAAATTTACTATTGAACTTACGGGTGTGAGTATTTAATGAATTATGAATAGTGTAGTTTAAGTATGTTATATTTATGATACACAGTGAAACCTTGTTAAGATGTTTCTGCAAGGGACAACAAAAAAGAACATGTTACGCGAGAGAAACATACTACTGAGTATAGGTATGAATAAAAACTGTCCAACAGGGATATAAAAACACTAAATATGATTTATGACAACAGGGCATTTTACATCGTGTATCCGAGAGTACAGTGTAAACTATATGTACCCTATCTGACGATGAGAGGAAAGTATTATTAAAAGGTGTGGAAAACATGAGAGAACAAATATGAACACCCCTTCCACTGGCGGTTATAAAATAAGTGCACTCAAAGTTGTGAAAAACAACAAACACAAAACCATGTGCACTGGGGCCAGTGAAGATCTCGAAGTAGTTGAAGCCTTTTATTTCTGAGTAGTGGGTTATTAAACATTATTCTCTGGTCATACTTTGAGAATGGTTTGGAGGTTAGGATCGACCATGTGCTACTGGCAGGAATGACTTTGGCCGCCATTATGAATCGAACAAAATTTCGATAAACTTGAGTGATCAAGTCAACATTCGCGACCTTTCCTTGCTTCAAGATGTGGACACCCAGTCCACTTGCTAACAAAATTTAATTTTATCTTCGTTGGTAATGAATTTCACGACTTTGAAGGGCTGATCCAATATTCCTTCGCTCTTTCTCCTTTCTTCACTTCCCATAGTACAGCAGAAGTCCGTTAATGCGAGAATTCATAACAGCGAAAAATTTACTCGCTATAACGGATTGTCGTTACATCGGATTTTTGTATAAGTCGCCCCATATACATTAAAATCGGTATGAAACAGCAATCGGTTTGTTCAAAACTTGCGTTTCCGCAGATGATATCCACACCACGTCTTACTTGTTTATTATTTTTCGAAATCTGATACTACATTAAAGTGTATGTTTAAATTCATTCTGAAAAAAGATAGTATCATATTTCTCCGAATCCAATATGAACCCCACTATTTCCTTCAACAAATTTAAATCAGGCTTAAAAAGTACTTCGTAAAATCACATGAATGCCTTTGTTGTACAGTAGGCCTACACATTTTTAGACTATTTTTTTACGTCAAACATTAACTTTCGTCATGCAGTTTTGTTTTGTTTTTGTTTTTTTGCGGCTGCAAAATTCTTTATTTTCGCAGGTTTAAGGATCATTAACTTAATTGGCATCATAATACTGAAGAGAACCCGGCTATTCTATGCGTCTCTACAATACGACGATCCACCAAGAAATTATTCTTGCTGTCTATAAAACTGTTACTTTTACTCAGTGTCAGATATAACCGGCTACCACTGCGCGCACGTCTCGCTTGCCGGGTTCAGCCAAATTCTGCGACTAGCGATGAATAGGCCTAATCGTGGACGTTGAAAGTCAGTGAACGAGTTTATTGTGCCATGGTATGGTCATTCCGCCCTTGCGTTTTTCGTGCACATACCTCACAATTTCATCTTCGACTTCTTTAAAGCGTCCTTGTTGCGGACCATTGAATGCATTTTTTGTACAGTACGCAGTTTTTTAGCTCTTTGTCTTCATGCTAACGCCAAATATTGGCTTTAGTTAGGCCTATGCCGTATTTTCTTGCAGCTGCACAATTATTCTACATTTACGAGTGTTTAATAACCATTAACTTAAAAATAGCATCATAATATCGACTAGAACCCGTTGAAAATTTGCCGGTAATACCTTTTCCACGTATCTTTACAGTACGACTATCCGTCACGAAAATATTCCTGCCGTCTATAAAACTTAATTTTACTAAGCGTCAAGTACAATAGACGCGTTATAACCAAATACAGTAGAGACAATACGCGACACTTGCAGATTTCGCCTTGCTAAAATGGGAGACAATTCGACGGTGGCGCTCCTAGTGACTTGACCTGAACAAATCGCGCTAAATTCAAAAATCAATGGAAATGTATATACGGAAATGGATAAATAAATTACGTCTGGAATGAAAGTAGTATTGAGATATTAACTTCGAAGTTGCTAAAGCAATTCTGGATAAATGAATGAATAATTATTTAAAAGGTTATTATTCAAAGACTGAAATTAGACACGTAAACAAGATATGAAATGGGCTGCTGTGAAATGACTTGATCTTTAATTTATGCATTACTTTTTTAGCCTTAGCATTCCTGCCTGAACTTTTACGGTTGGATTTGTCTTTTTTCTCATTTAAAAAACATTGTATGATCACATTAAGAGGTTTGTCAATAAAAATATCGGCACATTCCTTGCACACATGATGCAATGAATTAACATTTAAAAGCTGGACAATTTTCCTCTTAACATGAAGCCTACTAACAGAAAGAAAATCTGTAACATTCCTTCTTTAATCTGAGAAGAGGGATTAAAGAAAGAAAAGTATGAAAATGTTGTCGGTAGTGGTGCTTTGAGGAATATTTACGTACAATTAGAGTAAAAATGTAATATACCCTTGGCCATATAGTCGAGAATTTTTAAAGTCGCTGGCCTGGAAATGATCTGAACAGATCTTATAATTCTTATATAAGCGTAATGTCCCTTCTTTCTTGTACACCTTATCCAAATCACTTCCGTGACATTTCAAAACCCACAGATCACACCTACAACACCACATCGGTATTGAAGGTTAACTGCTGCACTGTACAATAAAATATGCGTATTACATTTTATGCCAGTTAAAATATGGGTCGAGCAGGTCAAAAGATTATGAAGTACTATAAAAATCTGTCACTGGAAGAATATATATGCAAACACAATATTACTTGCATGTTCTTGTCACGAAGGAACCTGAAGAACGACCGCGCATTTTTCTCTACTTCGTAATTACTGCAGCCAAACACAGCTCATACCTTTCCCCTCATGTTGAGAGGAGATATCAAGGAATGACACACGCTACTATTTAATTATGTCAACTCACTGAAAACGAATAAATAACACCAAAAACTTCACACAAAAATACACGTGCTCTTATGAGAGAATCAGTACTGTTCAGGTCTATCCGCTAGAGTGAGTTCCAATAGCTGTCCCTCGATATCTCGCTCAGTGTCGCGTATTGTCTCTACTGTATTTGTTATAACTCTGCCACTGAGTAGCCATGGCCTTTCTAAGAATTCGAAGACTCGCATGTTTTGATGCCATTCTGCAGATTTGAGAAACGTGTTTGTAGAAGCTAATAGAACGCCATGCTCTCTTCACTATTTCCTGAGATCCAGTGACGTTACACCCACACTGTACAACCGGTTGTTGCGGCTAGCGATGTAGGCTGTGGTAAAGAGGTGGTCCAGGGTGGTCACCCGTATGGGAAACCGGGAAATGTCAGGGAATTCGAAAAATGACTGGAAAACCGGGAAATGTTAGGGAATTCCGAAAAAAAAATCTAGAAATTCGTTCTGCCATATAAAATTGACATACCGTATTTATCCTTTAATAGGAGCACATTTTTCAGTTTTTATAACCATTTAGGGCATGTCTTTTATGCCAGGAATAAATTGTAAAGAAAACTGAACAAACATTTAAAAAATAAAGTGTGATCTCGAACGTGAAGTAACCAATAGCATCAGTAGCTATATGGATAGGCTATAGCAAGCAGTAGCGACTATGATAGATCGATTGATCGATCGAATTTTCAATGTTATGATCTGCTTACTATTAAATATGCTGTGTTGTTGGGGAATGGCGAGCATGTTGAATTAGGCCTATATTGCGTTCTCAGTTTTTCTAATCTCTTAAATACATGGCTTCCACAACAAAATATGCATATAGACAAAATTACACAACCCAACGGATGACTGTTTGTTTAGTGTGTAATGACGTGTGCCATAGTCACTACCTCGTAAAGTATAAAAGCAAGACAACAAACACTGACTGAATGCAGGAAAGTGCGAAATTCACTTAAACTTAATACTCATTGAGTGTTCATGATTATTATTATGATGAAATGCGCTGATGTAGGTAACACCGTGGGCCGCACCATGTTGAGTTTCTAACCTAACTTTCGTGAGAGGGGTTCGGTAGTTTTCAGGCACGTCTAGTAGCTTGTAATATCACGTGTAATTTTGTGAATAGAGAACAAGATTTAAAATGAAGTGACATCACACTGTAAGATGAAGGTTGTTTGTTGGTTAGGAGATTTTGAGTTTGTGAAGTATATTTGTATGTATTCGTTCTTGATCCAGTCAATCCCAAACCACCATTCATATCGATTTATGTCGGTTGAGCGCAATCTTGAAACCTGTCTGCCAACTGTATTGCCTACATCACCACGTGGTTAAGTTACCTAACTCGGCGTGTGTGGTATATAGGTTTAATAGTGTTCAATGTAGTTGTAATTTTATTTACATCCGTGTGTTGGTTACCATATAGTTCATCTGTGTACCGTACCCCTGTATAGTTCGTGCAAGACAAGCGGCAAGAATGTGACTCGGCAAAAATTGACACCGTGGTATCGATCAGCCATAACCTCCTTCTTATGCCGGTCATTAGCCGCGAATAATTTATTTTTGCACTTTATAATAATGTAACTATTCTTGTTTTAGTGTATGATATTGGTAGGAAGTTTTGTGAATTTGTTTTCACTTGTGTTTTTTGTGTGATTTTCATAGTAGGGTATTACATTTTACGAGTGCATCAACTGCTATCGAAGCAATAGAGTGCTGGCAGCATAGGTAAGGCAGTGCTCACTTGTTTTGCGAACTGTCAGTTTACAAGAAAGTCGTGCGGAGTATAGGGCTATTTAATTTTTTTCTTTTTACAATATACTTACTTTTCTCAGCTAACAATGTCTTCATCAAAGCCAAGGAAAACTTTGTTTAATGAAAGGTGGCTGCTTGATGATACTTTCAGAACGTGGTTGAAACCCATGCCTCAGGACAAATTTTCAGCATATTGCATATTATGTAAAACATCATTTTCTCTTAACAACATGGGGAGGCAGGCATTAAAAAGTCACATGGTAGGAAAGAAGCATGCCAGTAGTGTCAACTTCAGCCAGTTCTCATCATCCCTTTCAAGTTATTTTAAAAAAGAACATTCGAATAGTGAAGTAAAAAATGACTTAAACTCAGTAGATAATACCCTGGCCGCAAACAAAAATTATCCTCTGCCTGCCACAGCTACCACAACGAACTCTATCACATATGACTCCACTGCTGCTGTTTCTCCTGCTTCTTGTTCTTCCATTAAAGAAGGTTCACCAGAGACGAGATGTCTACAGAATTATCTTTCAAGAGAGCAGGTAACCAAAGCTGAGATTATATGGTGCATGCATACGGTCATGCAACACCATTCTTTACGTTCTAGTGAAGCTAGTGTACGTTTGTTCACAGTAATGTCTCCAGACTCTGAAATAGCTTCGAAAGTTCAACTGCACAGAACAAAAATTGCATATACAATCACTCATGGTTTGGCCCCCTATTTTCATAAGCAAGTTCTTGAGATGTGTCATAAGTGCACACATTTTACCGTTGGTTTTGACAAGTCTCTGAATAAAGTTTCTCAGGTGGGCCAAATGGATCTTGTAGTTCGTAGTTTCAATCCTGATACCAATGAAGTATGCACTTCTTATTTTGATTCCGTGTTTCTTGGTCACTCTACCTCCTCAGATTTGTTAAACGGTTTTGTGCGAGTACTGCAGGGACTCAATCTAAAAAAACTCTTACAAATTTCAATGGATGGTCCAAATGGAAGCAGAAGATTCTTTGCAAAAAAAATAAGAGAAAGGCCACTTTGTTGCTGAAAGAATTAGAAGAAAAGAAGCGGAGGGTGATGGCAGAAACTCGACAGTCGTTGCTCGCTATAGATGAAGAAATTTCTTCACTGAAACAGTAATGGTAATAACTTTTTAAAATCTTAAAGTGAATTAAATTGGACTAAATTAAACTTGCAAGTTTTGAAATTTAATATGTACATTAATTACTCATTTATATTTTGCATGTTAAGGTTTTAAAATGTATTTTAATATTACGGCCATTCCTGGAAACCTATTATAATTGATGGTTATGAATTTCATTATTATTATTATTATTATTATTACTTAACCTATTATAATTTAATTTTTTTGTCATTGTGTGTCAGGGAAAAAATTGTTTTTATGTCTGGAAAACAGGGAATTTCAAAATCTGGATTTGGTGGACACCCTGTGGTCGTTTATTGTCAACGAGTTTTGTGTGCTTGGGGAAAAGAAGCAGCGTGGGTACCGTAGTAGTACCAGTGCTATCCATTAACTTACTGTTAGGCCGCAAACGCAAGACAACCCTTGAGTTTTCGCATGAGATTCTGAGGAAAAAATGTCTTCGATTTGGAGAAATACGGTATCACTCCAGAGGTTTTCTGTGGAAAACACGTAAGTTTTCTTTAAACTGCGTCATCTAACGTAACCGTATCATGAAAACATATTTGAAAAGCCTGTAGAGAAGTCATAACCTACTCGCGAAAAATTTCCATGTAAATAGCCTTTCCGAAATTTAACTAGACGCAAGAAGAATTAAATATCCTCTGAAATCAGTGATGTATTCTGCCATATCTTGAGGTGTATCACATTCTTACCTAATTTCCGTATACAATATTCAAATCAAGATATCGTTTACTTCAAGTCGTCATTTTTAACGAGTTAACAACTGCTGTCGGCCACGTTATTTACGCATTTATTACGAAAACTGTGTTATCCTCTTTCATTTTGAATTTTCTTTAGAGAACAGCAGTCGACGGGTATTACTAATCAATTCCAACATCGCCTTTGAATGTCGACGAGTGAGCTCGCAAATGCACACAGTGAGAAAACTACGAATATACCGTACCGGAGATGATCGATCGCATTTTGTTGCAAACTTTTCAGTTTTCTTATTCAAAGGCGTCACCTATCCAAACTTTACTGTACTATACATATGATGAAAACGCACTTCAAGCTCCAGTAGAGAAATGATAACCATCTCGCTATAAATTTTCATAATAGCCTTTCCGTAATTTAACCAGACGTGAGAAAATATAAACTAACCTCTAAAATCAAATAAGCACTCTGCCATATCTTGAGGTGTATCCCATTCTTACTTAATTACAGTACTTAGCCTCAAAATTACTAATCGACTCCGACATGACTTTCGAATGTCGACGAGAGAACTCACTAGTGCACATAGCCAGGAAACAATGCCGAAGGTAATCGATCGCATGCAATATCATCGCTGGGGTTCAAAAATATCGGTAACGAAAAAACCGTGCGCGCTTAATCGCTCGTAATAACGGATGCGTCAGTGATAGGGCTCTCGCTGTAACCGAAGGACGTTGCACAGTTTAATATAGGAATTTTGAAGGGACAGAAAACAATCGTCGTTATAGCGAGTTCTCGCTATATGCTGTACTCGCTATAGCGGACTTCTACTGTATTTCACATTTTTCTTTTGAAGAAAACTGCTTTTGCTTCTTTTGATCCATATTGGCAAAAGAGTTAACTGGCATACTAATACGCATGTTGCTTCACGAACAAAAGATACACAACGAACGCATCATGAGTCTTGAATAAACTAAATGCAGTACTGAAGATAGAGATGTGAGACCGTAACTTTCATTGGTTGATTGTAAATGTGGCGTTACTACCCAGCCAATAGCGTTACTTCTTACGTGTTTGTTACTTTAAAATCGATATCCAGCTCGACCAATCGCGTACACGTATAGGAAATGACTACCTGAACCGTATCCTGTAAGCATGAATACTGTAATCCAATCCTCGCACCCCAATATTTGAAAATATTTTTATAAATAGAAAATTGGATTTAATTTGCTTTTTATGTATAAGAAAGTAATCCTACATAATGACTAGGGCCCAGATTATTTAAAAATGCATATTTCGATCGTTAGTGCATCTATAGATATGTTCTTCTCTTATGTGTGATTATCTAAGATTTCTGAACGAAATGAAAATCTAATGAACTCGGTATGTTGTACATCCCTTGGCAACACCAGAAACCTTCCCTGATCAAGGAAAATGCTTTCAGTGTCACAATACAAGCTGTTATATGGATAATAATCCTCTTCTCAACAACAATTTCCTTCTTTCTGACATTCCTTCCTCCTTACAGTAGCCTCTCAAGGTTTGCTTAAACAAGTGCGTTCATCTGTTAACTTGCTCTCCATCTGTTGCAGTGTTTTTACCGAATTAAAATGTAAAAGTGCCTAAAGATATGAGCTCTAGGTCTTTTTTAATTAAACTGAGGATATCGGGCAGTATTGACTATAAAAGTGATGTAATGTGCGACAAGAGTGTAAAATGCGATTTAAAAATTTCAAACTGAACAGCATTCAAAAACAATTTCACATATCAGATCAAAAGAATAGAGTAAGAATACGCAACACTACTTTTTACAGACGTGGAAACACGGCGTGAAGTTAGTACATTTTCCGCTGATATTTGTAAGACTTTTGTATGAAGGTTGAAAAATCTACATCTATGCTCACTTCTTGAAAAGTATTGTGCTAATCAAAGGATACCAGATGAATCTACCCTTTGGAAGAAATATTTACTTTTGGTGCACGCTTCTGCCATGGATTCGATACGATCTGACAGAGAAGTGTGTCTGGATATTTGTAGGCGAAACAACAAATTTGTATGGTCGATACATTGCGAACTTCATAGTGGGTAAATTATGTCCAGAAGAACCTGGCGAACCTCATTTACTTTCGTGCAGATTACTAGAAAAATCCAACCACGCTACAGTTGCAAGATTTGTTAAACGATTCCCTGCGGCTTCTGTGGCATAGTGAATCCGAGGGCGATTGTTACAAAGTGCACTTTTTAGTCACAGATGCAGCTTCGTATATGATGAACGCTGGTTGCTCTCCTAGAGTATTTTTTCCAAATCGCATCAATGTCACATGTTTGGCCCATGGATTGCATCGTATTGCAGAAAAGATACACACCCTCTACCATCTATCAACAAGGTAATTCGGGGAAAATCTGTTCCTAAAAGCACCGGCTCATGTACAATTGTACAGAACTCCTTTGTCTCAGGTTCCTCTTCCACCGGAACCTGTTCTCACAAGATGGGGAACTTGGTTATCCGCAGTATTGTTCTACCATGAGAACTTTAAGTGAAGGGTTTAGTTAAAAGTATTCATGAGTCATACTGCGTGTGTTCGTGAAGCAAAGTGCGCATTTGAATCTGAAACTGTACATAAAGATATTAGTTTCATCCGTGTGCTTTATTCATCACTTTTGAAGGCAAGGATCTAGAAACTCGCCGTGCACCCCTACAAGAATCCTTTCAGTTATTTCAAAACACTCAATTCTTTAAATAGTGTCCGTGGTGAAACTGGAGAAAAAGTTAAAAGGAAACTCAGTGTGGTGTTGGACTCAAACCCAGGACTGAAGGTTCAATCCATAAGCCAACTACATGAGTGGAATCAGGCAGTCTTCGCCAGAAGAATCTTCAGAGCAGTCGATGCCAGTGTGCAAGTATTGCCCAGTTACGTCCATCGACGTAGAACAGTTATTTTCGGCGTATAAATTAATTCTGTCCTACAACAGAAAGTCGCATATCCCTGAAAACATTGAAAAAACAGGATATAACCTACTGCCAAGCATCATTTTGCGAGGAATGAAACGTGTTTATAAATTCAACACTGATTTGAAATTAAATAATGCTTTTGGTAAGTGTGTTTTGTTTTATTTTTAGTGCATATGTGCATGCATATTTTTAGAGATTTTAGTGCATATGAATCCGGGCCCTAATAATGACAGTGAGTACCAGTACACCAAAACTGGATGAGATAATCTTCACGTGCTGTTGGGTGGGCAACCCGCTCGTCTGAATTGTGATGTTTTTGCTTACCTTACCCTGATCTGTAATCGAGTAATTTCGCCTGTGTATTGTATAGATTATGCCGTCTGGTATTAGATGTATAGAGACATGTTGTGCTAAATACCTGGCAATTAAAACAGGATGAATTACAATTACATTTTGAAGAAAAAATATGTTAAATATAGGCAAAGAAGCTAAATTTTATTGATCATACTGAAAGTTTGAAATTCGTTACAATGAATTGTTTTAACACACATGAAAAAGCGGAAGGTCCTAAAAATAATTTTGCTATTCTAAACATTTTGTTAAACTGGCATTCGTTACAATGACTGTACTGTATCATCAGTTATGCAGTCAGTTTACATTTCCCTAGGACAATAGTCCTCTCTCCGCTTTACGTTTCCCACCATTTATATTTTACATTAGCTGGAACCAGTCTGTGTATAGCCATGCAGCAAACTGAATAAAGAACATGTGTGACTGCCTCACTACAGCTAACAGATAAATAAGGGATTTCTGCAAGCAGATATTGGATGTTTAAGATATTGACCAGAAGCTTAAAACATTATTTCTGCTTTCAATACTTCAAACTTTCAGAAACAGCCCATTACAAATCATATTTTGAAATTTACGAATGGACAGTATAGTTGGCGGGCGAAGAAGGAAGTACGCAGTAGTCAAACTTCCATTCTTTTGGGTACACCTACTTTATCCTCTGATTCAAAAGAGTTCACTTGCAATTGCCAGCTTTAACGAACTTTTTTTGGCTAGTTGTTATACGTCACACCGACACAGATGGGTCTTATGGCGACGATGGGATGGGAAAGGACTAGGAAGGACGCGGCCCTGGCCTTAAAGTACGGCCCCAGCATTCGCCTGGTGTGAAAATGGGAAACCACGGAAATCCATCTTCAGGGCTGCTGACACTGGGGTTCAAACCCATTATCTCCCAGATGCAAGCTCACAGCTGCACTCCCCCAAGCACACAGCCAACTTGCCCGGTGCTTTAACAAACTGTCAGCCAATGCGCGTGATAAGATGTGGAATACAAGTGCACCTTCCTCAGTCATCTGGTAACTTCAATTTGCTCGCTTGGTAATTTAGACTGAAGAAATGTCAAGTCAGTCTGTCTAGACCAGTGGATTGTCGCTAGGACGCATCTTGTCAGCAGTTGGTAGCATGACGGACAGTCTTGTAATACATCTCCACAAAAGTGTGTTGAGTGGCAGGAGTCTGCAGTATTCTCATCTGCTGTACATATAGCAGTTCTACCCTTGCCTCTTGGAATGTACCATTGGTAGGGGCCTTATTTTTTGGTGAAATAAAACTGTTGATTTCGGTGTTAAAACTGACACTATTTCGGAAGGTATTTCGTGAAATAAATTGTTATACTGATGGATGTTTCCTGCCAAATCTTCCTTGTAGTAGTGTATGGGATAAATGTAACTAACTTTGTGATAAGGGGTTTTAAAGTAAACTCTTGTAATGTATCATTGTTATTAAATCTTAGAAAAACCAAATGTGCAAATTGTTATAGAAATAAATATATAAATCACTGATACTTCGAAATGAAGTTAGGTGATCTGCCCTGTGATACACATTTATACATAGCCTACGTTTTTAGACGTTGAATTACTTGTCTCCAAAGTACGAACTAAGCATGGTATCAACATTATAAGGATGCAGAGTTGTGCGACAGTCAGAAAGTGTCTTTGTGTAAGCAGAGAAGCTCCTCTCGCTGACCACATTAGATGTCTGAAACCATAATGCTTGTGAACACTTGGATGCAAATTCACTGTGGTCTTTCATAAAACCTCCTAAAACTTTGCTAACACTGTCTTCTTTCACTTCCTCAACCAGATGTGCTTTCATTGCATTTTGCAAAGTCATATAGCTCTGGAAGATGTTCATGGATACACTCTTTTTCCTCGGTCGGGGATGAGTAGCTCGGATGGTTAAAGCGCTGGCTTTCTGATCCCAATTTGGCAGGTTTGATACTGGCTCAGTCCGGTGGTATTTGAAAGAGTTCAAATACGTCAGCCTTGTGTCACTAGTTTACTGGCACGTAAAAGAACTCCTGCAGGACAACATTCCGGTATCTCAGCGTCTCAGGAAAACGTAAAAGTGGTTAGTGGGACATAAAAACAATAACATTATTACTACTCAAACAGGCGATTTATATACAATAGGCCTACCAACACCGTAATATTTTACAGTAAAGACAGATTTATTTATCTTTCCTTTTATATTCATTCTCTTCCTTCATATCCTAATTTTCTATGGTGGTTTGCATGAATGCTTTTTTTTGTATCTATTACAAATTGCTCTCTATAATTCAACACCTTTACGATCTGTAAAGTATCGCCGATTGTTATTTGCCGCTTCGAATTATGTTCATTTGCTTCATTCTGATTCTCTGCAGTGTAAATCACACATTTCAACTTTACGAATATTACCGGTACACTATTGATACATTAGAATCTTTCTTGCAGCATCAAATACATAGAACCCCTCACTGTAGTATTCTTCGGCCCTCGAAAAACCTGTTGTGGCTTCAGTTTTCGGCATTTTTATACTTAAATGTTGGACATTTGCCGATAGATGTTCGTAAGTAACGAACTCTCATTGCCCAATGCTGGTATCAAATACAGTAGAGACAATACACGACACTTACGGATTTCGCCTTGCTAAAATGGGAGACAATTCGACGGTGGCGTTCCTAGTGACTTGACCTGAACAAATCGCGCTAAATTCAAATATCACTGGAAATGTATATACGGAAATGAATAAATAAATTACGTCTAAAAAGAAAGTGGTATTGAGATATTAACTTCGAAGTTGCTAAAGCAATTCTGGATAAATGAATGAAGAATTATTTCAAAGGTTATTATTTAAAGACTGAAATTAGACATATAAACAAGATGTGAAATATACTGCTGTGAAATGGCTTTATCTTTCATTTATGCAGTACCTTTTTTTGCTTTAGCACTCCTTCCTGAACTTTTACGGTTAGAACTGTCTTTTTTCTCATTTAAAAAACATTGTATCATCACATTAAGACACTTGTCAATAAAAATATCGGCACATTCCTTACACACATGATGCAATGAATTAACATTTAAAAGCTGGACAATTTTCCTCTTAACATGAAGCCTACTAACAGAAACAAAAACTATAAAATTCCGGCTTTAATCTGAGAAGAGGGATTAAAGGAAGAAAAGTATGAAAATGTTGTCGATAGTGATGCTTTGAGGAATATTTAAGGTACAATTAGGGTAAAAATGTAACATACCCTTGGCTGTATAATCGAGGATTTTTAAAGTCGCTGGCCTGGAAATAATCTGAACAGATCTTATAATTCTTATATAAGCGTAACGTCCCTTCTTTCTTGTACACCTTCTCCAAATCACTTCTGTGACATTTCAAAACCCACAGATCACACCTACAACAACACATCGGTAATGAAGGTTAACTGCTGCACTATACAATAAAATATGCGTATTACATTTTATGCCAGTTAAAATATGGGTCGAGCAGGTCAGAAGATTATGAAGTACTATAAAAATCTGTCACTGGAAGAATATATATGCAAACACAATATTACTTACATGTTCTCGTCACGAGGGAACCTGAAGAACGACTGCGCATTTTTCTCTACTTCGTAATTACTGCAGTCAAACACAGCACATACCTTTCCCCTCATGTTGAGAGGAGATATCAAGGACTGACACACGCTACTATTTAATTATGTCAGCTCACTGAAAACGCATAAATAACACCAAAAACTTCACAAAAAAATTAACACGTGCTCTTATGAGAGAATCAGTACTGTTCAGGTCTATCCGCTAGAGGGAGCTTGAAACATGCTGCTCCAGCATGGTTTCCATAATTTATTACCTATGTTTCACTGAATTGGTTTCGACCTGTTACTATATGTGTTTCCGGTTTTAATCGATAGAGGACAGCCCCCTCTGTCGAGAACATTAATGATCTTTTCTCGACTAAGTCTTTAACTATCTTCTCCTTGGTTTATATTCTGTTCTGAGGATGGTGGCTTATAATAATATGGGACCCTCACACACAGGAGCTATGTTAGTGCTTTTCAAATGGATGTATCGTAAGTTTAAAACCGTGCTAGATCGCTGCACGATTAACGTGTTCTGATGCTTGATATTGTGGGTGATCTACCATTTAGTATTTGTATTTCTCCCTTTTTTTTGGCCGACCGTAACCCGTCTTGATACTCGGAGAGTGGAAGGCGTGTGTGAAAGTGTGTTGTTGATATAACAGTGGTGCATTCATAATCTGAGTCTCTGTGCATTATAATGAATTTCTCAATGAGACGTCTTTGCTCTCGTTTGGAATTATGATCTGTGTGTCGGCCGTCGAATTATTATGGCCGTACACAGCGATGTTTGTGGCAGATCTACGCGTGGCCTTGAAGCCACGACATGTGCTGTTGTCATTCTACTACTATTGACGTTTGGCCTCATTGATGTTAGGTAATATTGCACTCTACGAGTTGGCTGGATTGATCCATTCGCACCAGTTGTCACTGTTATCCGCCCTCGAGGCGATTGGTTCGTATGGCTGAATGAATGAATTAATGAATGAGTCGAGTATTTAGATGAGGAAGTGTCGGCCTATCTAATTTATGTTTAACTTTTCGTTATTTGCCCCTTTTATCTCGGGTTCTATTTTTCTCCTTATTTGGTGCGCGCCCTGATCTTTTTCGACCTGGGCGTCGCCATGTTGATTTATTTTGTTCCTTGGCCGCACGATGGCCCGTGTTTATCTGATTGATTCATCCTATGTATCTTTTTCTCTTTGCCCGCTGGGGTTATTCTTTACCTGGTCTACCCTTTTTTGGGGTGTGTGCGCTCCTTGGTGTGTGGGGGATCCTAATGAAAGGAGATCATAGTATTGTTTAAAAAAAAAAAAAAAAAAAGAAGAAAGGAAATGGATAAGAAGTAGGGGGGGTGGAATGAATAAGGTACTCCCGATTTGTAATCATGTGTTGACCCTCATTAGTTATTCTTCTCGCAATTGTTATATGCGAAATCTTCGTGAGTAAAAATGCTAAGATCCCTTGCGTAATTCTGCAACTGTGCATGTACGTATTGATGAGATATGGATATCACGATTAATTGTCATTGGTGCTAACCCATATACGTATGTATTACCCTATTATATCTTATGTTTTCCTTTTCAATTAATTCTTTAATTAACGTTGTTTTTCAATAAACATTCATTTATCACTTATTCGGGTTTCGACTCTTAGTAGTGTTAGTTTATGCTAGAACTAATTAGGTGAATAACATTTCCAGTTCAGGGCAGATTTATACGCCCTTCTTGATCGTGATTCACGTGCAGTTTCCTCTTTTATCCTCCTTTTTTTTGTCTACGTATTTATTTTTACTTGAGGGAGGGTGTGGCTCAGTAAATGGTAGCAGAGCGTGGTTCGATCAAGATATCTCATCTGGAAAAAGCACGGGTGAGATAGAACTGGGAATGGTATTCTGTTTCGGGTACGTTAAGGAAAACCATTATTTCTTTTCGATTTAACCTTTTGAAACTTGTTATATTAATTCTGATCTTGTGTGTCGTTTATTAATTAACTCTTTCGATGACCATTGTGTATGTGTGGGTTTTTCATTGCGGATAAAACCTCGGTTGAGACATGGAAAGTGATAAAGTTGTTGACATGAGTGGTGAGAGTGATGTATTTGCTGGAGAGGTCACCGATGTCGAAAGAGAAAGGCGTGAACGTATTAATCGGGATAATGCTTCTGCCCTGTCAGGTAGTGAGAGTAATGTGTGCTTAGGAAATAACAATGCTGTTGTTGACAGAAATTGTGGCCTCGATGAGAATCGTGTCGGTTTGGTTTCCCCCTGTTATGGACCCAGTAGTGAACGTAGTCCTCATATTAACCCCGTTTTTGATATAGTTAGGAAATGTAAGCTCAATTTCTCCGGGGAAGGGGAAAATTCTAATGTGGTTGAATTTCTTGAAAGAGTCGAGGACATCGCTGAATGCAGCTCGATACCCCTTAACCTTTTTGTTCCTGTAATTCCGGGGATGCTCGAAGGGCCGGCGTTAAGGTGGTTTAGGTTGGTTAAAGCAAATGTCCGGTCGTGGGAGGATTTCGTTGATCGCATTAAAAAACGTTTCGGGTTGTCCGACATGGATTATAGTCTGAAACAAGAGATCTTTAGAAGAACCCAAGGTGTTGGGGAAGGTGTTGACGACTATGCAACTGGTATTTTGACCCTGTATAACCGATTAAGTGTCAAGGTTCCTGAGTGTGAAATTTTCGACCAGTTTTACCGAAACCTGTCCCCTCAATACAAATTATTCATTAAGAGATCCGAGGTTCAGACCGTCGATGATGTTATTAACTTGGGTCGCGAGTTTGAATCAATCGTATGTCAAAATAAACAGTATCGTCCCCCTCCGATTCCGTCTGAATGCTCTTTCCCCGACGTCGCCTGCCACACGTCCTTCAAGTCAGTATCCTTTGATGCGCCCCCTTCGGCGTCGCGCCCCTCGAGTAGTCCCGAGCGAAGGACCAGCGTTGTGTCTCCGGCCCGACGCTATATTAACGCCATCCAACCCTCCGAGTCGCCTGTTGAACGTGGTTCCGCTACAAGAAAGTGCTGGAATTGCGGTAAGGCGGGACACATTTCTAATAATTGTCGGTCAAAATCGCGACTAAAGTGTTTTAAATGTGGCCTCGTTGGTGTCACTGCGCGTGTATGTCCTAGATGTAGTTCCGGGCAGGGAAACTGAACGCGCGCCGGCGAAATGGCCCTTCGTTGGCGCAAAATGTCGGTGTTAACAAAAGGATCTGGGGCCTTCCTTCGTCGACACCCTGGGCCAAAGTTTGTATAGGGCCCCGCACGCTATACGCCCTGCTGGATACCGGTTCCAGCGTTTCCTTCTTGAATCTGAGCCTTGCGTCTTCCGTACATTTAGAGTATCTCTCGGACAGCGGGAAGATAGATAAGTTTATGTCTGCTGAAGGCCGTCAAGTGTGTCCGGTGGGCCGCGTCGTATGCCACATCAAAATTCATAATCTTTCGTGGAATTGGAAATTTTATGTTGTTGCAGATCTGTCTGTCCCGATCATTTTAGGGACTGACTTTATGCAAGCGACGGGTCTATCCATTGATTTCATTACTCGAAGTTTCGCCTTCCGTTTCCAGTCTGACGTAAATTATCCTTTCGAAACCCCCTTTCTGCGTAATATTGTGTGCCCTCTTTCTACTTTTGTGACTCCAAGTGCGTCGTGTGACCTAACCGACGGACAGAATTTGATGCTAAACAGTTTAATGGAGGAATTTTCTGATGTTTTGACGCCTGAGTTAGGTTGTGCAAAAAACTTTTCTTATTCAATTGAGCTCAAAGATAAAACTCCTGTTAGGTCCCCTCCTTTCGGATGTTCGCCTCCGAAGTTGTCCGCCATGAGAAAATGTGTAGATGAACTTTTAGAAAAGAAGGTCATCAGTCCATCCAAGTCACCTTATGGTAGCCCCGCCTTCCTAATCCCTAAAAAAGACGGGAGTTTTCGTTTCATTGTGGATTACCGCAAGGTAAATAGGAACATTGTATTTGACAGCTTCCCATTGCCCACCATCGAAAGCGCCTTTCAGCATTTTCATGGTGCTAGGTTTTTCACTGTCTTTGACTTTAACTCGGCGTATTACCAGATTCCTCTGGACCCAAAAAGTCGCCCTTGTACAGCCTTTGTCACCCCTTTTGGCCTTTTTCATTTCAATAAAGTACCCATGGGCATCTCGATAGGGGGACAAGCGCTTAGCCGGGTCATGGATTCGATCTTTGGCGATCTAAAGTTCTCCTATGTATTTAATTTTCTGGATGATCTCCTCATATACTCTGCAAGCTTTGACGAACACCTGGCTCACCTACGTGAGGTACTTAGTCGTCTGCGCAAACACGGGTTCACTATCAACCCCAAAAAAGTCTCTCTCTGTTCCAAACGATTGAATTTCTTGGGGCATGTCATCTCGGATTCCGGTATAGCTGTAAACCCTGAGAGGGTTAAATGTATTAAAGAGTTTCCTCAGCCCAAGAACGTCCGCGGCGTAAGAAGGTTCTTGGGTATGGTGGGTTTTTACAGTCGGTTCATCGAGAATTTTTCTCAAATTTCGGCCCCTTTGAATCTTCTTAAAAAGGAAGAATTGTCGTTTCGTCTGGGGTGAAGCCCAGATCCTTGCCTTCGATCAGCTGAAAGATGCCCTTTGTCGAGCCCCTGTTCTCCACAGCCCCGATTTCTCCCGCGATTTCGTGCTCCAATGCGATTCCAGTGAAATTGCGATTTCCGCCGTGCTAAACCAAGCCGATGAGGACGGAAAACTAGTCCCGATCGCTTGTTTTAGCAAGCTACTACACGGGGCCGAGTTACGTTACTCCATTTACGAAAAGGAATGTTTGGCCGTTGTGTTGGGTGTAGAAAAATTTAGAACTTACCTCGAACACCGTCACTTCTTTGTCCACACTGATAATCAGGCCCTGTCGTGGATGAGTGCCAACGTCAAACGACTTGGAAGAACAGCCAGGTGGATTCTTCGACTGTCTGCGTATAAGTTCACCATTGTACATGTTCGCGGAAAGGAAAATGTCGTGGCTGACTGTCTGTCACGTATGTTTGACGGAATAAACATGAGTGAAGCCGATGACGCGGAGAAATACCATAAATCTGATGGTGCTGGATGTGTTAATATTATGCAGAAATATCCTTGGTCATTTTCTGATATTTCAGAGCACCAGAATACTGATGACGAGTGTCAAAAACTGATGAAAGGTGTCACCGATGGGTCACTTCATGATAAATCATTTTGTATTAAGCGTGGATTGTTATTTCGTCGTTGTGGTAATAAGGGAAAGGACAAGATTTACATTCCTGATAGCATAAGGCGCATGGTATTACATTATTACCATGACTCTTATTTAGGGGCGCATTTGGGTCAGTACAAGACATTACATCGCGTTTCTCGCGATTTCTACTGGCCAAATATGAAAAGAAGTGCTTGACTACGTGAAAAGCTGTGACGTGTGTCAACGGTCTAAACCTGCCAAATCATCTCAAGTTGGGCTGCATTCCGCTGATGTGGCAACGTACCCCGGAGAAAGGTTATTCGTAGATTATTTTGGCCCTCTCGTCAAGTCCCGTAAAGGCAACGTTGGTATCCTATCTGTCATTGATGGTTTCTCAAAATTCGTCTGGTTGTTCCCGGTGCGCAAAATCAATTCTAATAACGCCGTTCACATCTTGTCTCGTCACATCTTTGCAATTTATGGCCCCCCCAAAAAGTTGGTAACTGACAATGCATCCACTTTCAGCGGTAGTAATTTTCGTCAATTGTGTTTTGAGTGGGGAGTGAACCAGATATTTCTCAGCCCTCACTACCCAAAACCGTCTCATGTTGAGAGGTTTCATCGTAATCTTAAGGCCTGCCTAACCGCGTTCCACAGCGCTGACCAGCGCAGTTGGGACGAAAACTTAAATTTCTTTGTTCTAGCTTTCAACAGTGCTCTACATGAATCGCATCGGCACACACCGGCGGAATTGTTCTTGGGCAGGAATGTTACTGACCCATTACAATTAAAATGGAATTTTGGATATTTGTCCGAACCGTTAAGGACCAAGAGCGTCGAAGAAAAATGGAAGGAAGCAGTCGAGCAACTGATCAAAGCCAGAGATCGTGTAGCCAAAAGGTTCAACAAGGGAAGGAGAGAAGTCACCCTAAAGGTTGGAGACTTAGTAATGATTAAAAGGTTCCCGACAAGCTCGGCAGCAGACCAAATTGGAGCAAAACTCTGCCTAAAATGGTCTGGTCCCAACCGTATTGTGAAATTCTTGGGACCTGTTACCGTGTTGTTGGAGGATGAAATAAATAAGAGGGTATCCAGAGCTCACGTGAGTCTGTTGAAGCCCTACCATTCACGGGGCGAAAATAATTGATCTAGTAGCTATTAGTACCTGGTGGTAACATGATTTGATCAATTTGTCACTCTTAAACTCGTTGTTCTAAAGTCTTTTTCTTTTCAGGGAAAAATGAAAAAAGGAAAGGGAAAGAAAAGAAGAGTCAAAGGATATTTCAGTACCGAATGACAAGGATAATATAAAATAAACAACGGACCTATTGATAGGACACGAAAATTGTATGACTATTTTTATCCTCTACCTACCTACAACCGATTCGTGAAAGTGTCATATTAATGATAGGAAAAAGACTGATTAAATTCAGCGCCTTTCCTTCTTTTAATGTACTGAACTTTAAAGCAATGTATAATCCACCAATCTATGCTCCCTTGTGACTGTTGGCGATTTTCAGTGTTATTTGTTGTTACTCTAATTAATTAGGTTAGTAATTAGGTTAGTTCATTTTAGTTATATAGTGCGCACTATCTATATATATATATATATGTAATTTCTTCATGTATGTATTCTTATTATAAGCTTTACACCTCACTTTAAAATGTGTCCCTTTGACCCTTCGTCAAGATCGGACACATTTTAAAGACACATGGGGGTGATGATGAAACATGCTGCTCCAGCATGGTTTCCATAATTTATTACCTATGTTTCACTGAATTGGTTTCGACCTGTTACTATATGTGTTTCCGGTTTTAATCGATAGAGGACAGCCCCCTCTGTCGAGAACATTAATGATCTTTTCTCGACTAAGTCTTTAACTATCTTCTCCTTGGTTTATATTCTGTTCTGAGGATGGTGGCTTATAATAATATGGGACCCTCACACACAGGAGCTATGTTAGTGCTTTTCAAATGGATGTATCGTAAGTTTAAAACCGTGCTAGATCGCTGCACGATTAACGTGTTCTGATGCTTGATATTGTGGGTGATCTACCATTTAGTATTTGTATTTCTCCCTTTTTTTTGGCCGACCGTAACCCGTCTTGATACTCGGAGAGTGGAAGGCGTGTGTGAAAGTGTGTTGTTGATATAACAGTGGTGCATTCATAATCTGAGTCTCTGTGCATTATAATGAATTTCTCAATGAGACGTCTTTGCTCTCGTTTGGAATTATGATCTGTGTGTCGGCCGTCGAATTATTATGGCCGTACACAGCGATGTTTGTGGCAGATCTACGCGTGGCCTTGAAGCCACGACATGTGCTGTTGTCATTCTACTACTATTGACGTTTGGCCTCATTGATGTTAGGTAATATTGCACTCTACGAGTTGGCTGGATTGATCCATTCGCACCAGTTGTCACTGTTATCCGCCCTCGAGGCGATTGGTTCGTATGGCTGAATGAATGAATTAATGAATGAGTCGAGTATTTAGATGAGGAAGTGTCGGCCTATCTAATTTATGTTTAACTTTTCGTTATTTGCCCCTTTTATCTCGGGTTCTATTTTTCTCCTTATTTGGTGCGCGCCCTGATCTTTTTCGACCTGGGCGTCGCCATGTTGATTTATTTTGTTCCTTGGCCGCACGATGGCCCGTGTTTATCTGATTGATTCATCCTATGTATCTTTTTCTCTTTGCCCGCTGGGGTTATTCTTTACCTGGTCTACCCTTTTTTGGGGTGTGTGCGCTCCTTGGTGTGTGGGGGATCCTAATGAAAGGAGATCATAGTATTGTTTAAAAAAAAAAAAAAAGAAGAAAGGAAATGGATAAGAAGTAGGGGGGGTGGAATGAATAAGGTACTCCCGATTTGTAATCATGTGTTGACCCTCATTAGTTATTCTTCTCGCAATTGTTATATGCGAAATCTTCGTGAGTAAAAATGCTAAGATCCCTTGCGTAATTCTGCAACTGTGCATGTACGTATTGATGAGATATGGATATCACGATTGTCATTGGTGCTAACCCATATACATATGTATTACCCTATTATATCTTATGTTTTCCTTTTCAATTAATTCTTTAATTAACGTTGTTTTTCAATAAACATTCATTTATCACTTATTCGGGTTTCGACTCTTAGTAGTGTTAGTTTATGCTAGAACTAATTAGGTGAATAACATTTCCAGTTCAGGGCAGATTTATACGCCCTTCTTGATCGTGATTCACGTGCAGTTTCCTCTTTTATCCTCCTTTTTTTTGTCTACGTATTTATTTTTACTTGAGGGAGGGTGTGGCTCAAGCTCCAATAGCTGTCCCTCGATATCTCGCTCAGTGTCGCGTATTGTCTCTACTGTATTTGCTGGTATCTACGACCGATCTTGTATCTTGTTACGACCACAACGCTATTTGCTGTAATCGATTACAGATATTGATTTTTATCGACTGCCTTAGAGATCGCGAAACTGAATCAAATACTGTATTTGACTGAATACACATACTTTCGATACACAGTGCGTACCGCTTTATGTGCATTTGTGTGGATAATATACAGCGGTATCAAGCAAATGAGAAGGAAACTACGATAGTCAAGTTCTCAGAAGCATTTAAACGTTTATTGGAGAGCTCTTCCGGTGCCATTTCGCATTTTTCGCACCAAGTGGTGTATATTTCGTGATTATTTGCACAATTCGCGCAATGAATCAAATTTCGCAATATTTCGCGAGTTCATTTTGCTAAAATACGGTATTTTTAGTACCTGGGAAGTCATATATAGACAAGAAAGAAGATATTTAAAAAAACTCGTGCATATCGTTATTACCAAAAAATACGGCCCCTAACCATTGGTGATATTTAATGCAGCTATCAGACTCGATCACTACGGTCTTTGGGCCGACTTCATAGCACTTTATGTATAGACAAGAAAAGTGATCCACCGATCAACTTATTTATTGTGAATGGATTATTACACTAGTACCAGTTTCGGCCTTTCATGGCCATCATCAGCTAGTACATAACGTTTATAGCCATTAGACGAAATTACAAAGATGTTACATTAGATCATCCGCATGTCTAATGGAAAATGGGAATAAAATATATTGCAGTATTGTTATGTTAAAATATCTGTGATTAATGGTGGTGATGGTTACAATAAACTAAAACTTATTGAGTGTACATGAGTACATTAAACATATTAAAACATATAGGCGACAGTATAAAACACTTAAAAACTCAACACATTAAAACGTAGTATATAAAACGTCTATTAAAATTTGAGTTCGTGTTGCGTAGCATTCATCTTCAATCTTCTTGTGGTTCTTGTGCTGATTTAGTTGTAGAACGTGGTCATCAAGAATGTTCTTTTTTGCTATGGGCTTTACGTCGTACCAACACAGATAGGTCTTATGGCGACGATGGGATAGGAAAGGCCTAGGAGTTGGAAGGAAGCGGCCGTGGCGTTAAGGTACAGCCCCAGCATTTGCCTGGTGTGAAAATGGGAAACCACGGAAAATCATTTTCAGGGCTGCCGATAGTGGGATTCGAACCTACTATCTCCCGGGTGCAAGCTCACAGCCGCGCGCCTCTACGTGCACGGCCAACTCGCCTGGTCGAGAATGTTCTATGGCTGATACACGTTATATTGATATGTGGTAAGAACTCTTGTTTTTGAATGTTTTTTTTTTTTTTTTTTTTTTTTTTTTTTTTTTTTTTTTTTTTTTTTTTAGTACTGTGCAGTCCAACTATTGATGAACTCCAGTAAGTTTTTTTTTTTATATAAACTGCGAGCTAGTATGCGTATGAAGGAATACCCGGTGTATGTATGAAAATGAAGGGTACTTACTATTGTTGTTGTGGAGGTCGTGTACCGATATGTCTGGAGACATATGCTAACCCCAATCATAATATTAATGACATTGCAGACAAAACCATCATCTTTGATAAAGCCATTCCTGCATTAAAGAATGACTAACTCAAAATAGTAAACGCATGCCCTAACAAACCGACGAATCACAAGCCCGACACCGCCCCTACATCCACAATAGCCACTCCTCCTTCCCCTCCACCTACATCCCTCCCCTCAGCTAACATGAGCCCCAGACGTACTCGTAGTAGAACACAGCAAGTCTAACTAACGTGTACTTTTTTAGATGAACATTAGTATTCATTCCATGTACATATAATACTATGACAAGTTCATTACTGAATTTTATTTGCATTTAAGTACTGCTTTTTCCACAGACTAGATTTTATGATTGTTTTATCTTGTATTATTATACTTTAATGAAAAACGCAGTTCAGGACCCTGACTTGGCTATAGATTAAGTATGGCTGAAGATGCTTACAAAGCCTAAGCGAAACATGTCCCATTTTAACATGTATGTAGTATTTGTATCTTAGACTTGGAGTGGAATGGTGGTTTTTAAATAAATTTGTTTGAAATTTTACATACCCCTATTATATTGTTTTATGCAGCTACTTCAATGTGTTGATGCAGGGAAGCTCATTCTTCTTTATTGAATTTATGATGGTGTTTCAGGTCCCTTCAAGATTAACGGCTGCCCATTGCGACGAGTCAGTCAGAACTATGTAATTGCAACTAGCACCAAGTTGGACCTCTCTGGTGTTGAGTTGCCTAAGCACCTTACAGATGAGTATTTTAAACGTGTTCGCTCCAAGAAGACAAAGAAGGAAGAAGGTGATATCTTCAACACAAAGAAGGAGGTAATGAACTTTCCTTTCTGATGTAGCTTTCTTCGATAATCATGTGTAAACCATATATGGATAGATAGTGTTTCAGATATTTGACCTTAAGGTTACCCCTTAACAAGGGGCGAAACATGCCCCCGAGAAGTTTATATAGTACTATGTAGATTTCAACCACATAGCACGTGGTTTGTATTGAATAGGTGGTGATAATAAAATAAATTATTGTTGTGATAATTTTGCTTATAGTCAGTTTCAATACAGATCAATCATGAGGGTTATCTCTTGTAACTTATATTATGTGAAATTTTCACCTATTCTTTCTCTGCCTTATTTTTATAGTTGAATATTAGGGAAAGGGGGTTATATAGGCAAGTAAACAATGTATATTCGGTGTGTATACTTCTGCTGATTTTTACCTGTAGTGTAAATTACCATGTGAACAATTCACATGAGTGTTAAACTGGATAGGTGGAGATTGTTGTCTTGAGAGGAAGCACAATTAGGTAATTATCCTCTTAAACCAAATACACAAATGCATTGATGGTAAAAAATCATACTATCGAAGGTACTGCTTTGGTTGTATAGTTTCTCTAGACCAATGGGGCCGATGACCTTAGATGTTAGGCCCCTTTAAACAACAAGCATCATAATCAGACCAGGCTCTGTAATAGTTTTCTTTTCTGGTATATTATAATGTTTGCTTGTTTTGTTCCAGAAATACAAGCCATCAGATCAGCGAAAGTCAGACCAGAAGTTGATGGACAAAGTGGTGAACGATGCAATCAAGAAGCACCCAGACAAGAAGCATCTGTTTGCATATTTGTCTTCAATGTTTGGTCTCAGAAGCAGCCAGTACCCTCACAGGCTAAAGTTCTAAAATCCCAGCCTTTGGTTTGTTTCTGTTTTGTAAAATATGTGATCGAAGTAAATTGTGTAAGACGCTAAACTTTTGTCTTATAATTTATCATCATTCCAATATCTTTCTACAACATTTGCAGGCTGCCTCAAAGACAAAGAATGCCAATGCAGTAGTAGTCCAATAGCAAGGACAGAACCCCGTTGTAACCAGTTTTTAAAAAATTCCAGTATTAAACTGTGTATTATCCCTCGGTTACAGCTAGAATCATACCGCAAACATCCATGCTTTCTCCTTGGCTTGTAGAAGCAACGTCGGAATACATTAGTAATGCGTGATTTCCGGTGTTTCCCATTTTCACACCAGGCAAATGCTGGGGCTGTACCTTAATAAAGGCCACGTCCGCTTCCTTCCAACTCTTAGGCCTTTCCTATCCCATTATCGCCATAAGACTTATCTGTGTCAGCGCGATGTAAAGCCCCTAGCAGAAAAAAAAGTAATGCGTGAATAATGTAACCCATAGCGGTTGTTGACTGGTTAGAAATAAAGGATGAAGTATACTATCGGTTAATTTTAATGCTATGTACAGACATGAAGTAAGAATCTCATATGGCAGAGTGCATTGCTGATTTCAGAGGTTAATTTGTATTTTCTTGCATTTGGTTAAATGTAGATGTATAGCGAAAGTGTTATTCCTCTTCCGGGGGTTGGTGTATGTTTTCGTGATACATATATAAATTAGAAAATTAGTTACAGTAGAACCTTGATAATTTGAAATTGGTTAATTCAAAATCCCGCCTAGTTCAAAGAAGCTTTCATTCCCAGAAATGAGGTACGGTTTTGAATGTTGTTTAAATTGCTTAATTCTAAATACCGATAATTCGAAGAACAATGTCTTCCCCATTGCCGAAATTCAGATGTTTAATTCAGACCTTCCTTTACATTTTAAAAAGGTAATATTTTGCAGAGTAATTTAAATTCAAAATATATCCGCATCATGATAAAACAAGTCTTCCAGAACGTGCAGGGGTAGCTTTCGGCAATTTCATTCTACAGTGTCCACAGTGCATCATATTTACTAAGTTTGAGTGAGATCATAATCTCTCCGCATTCAGCATTTTAAGGAATGCCACAATATCACATAGAAGGCAGTGTGTGGAGAAGCAGGATCTGCGAATACTGGTGATGCCAACAGTTGGCAAAAAAGCTTGTATAACCAATTCATAAGCACTGAACAATATTGTCAATGCCGATGAACCCACTTTTTTTTTCCTAAATGCTGAGCCCGGATGGATTTATGGTTTTAATGGAGAGAAGTGGCAGCCGGGGTCATACTGAGTTGCAATGCATACCGAAGGGATAGACTTCCTCCCCTCGTCATACGAAAGTTTGATACCCCATGATGTTTTAAGGGCGTCGAGCACTTTCCATCCAAGTACAAGGCATCCATAAAATGCAAACAGTACAGTAATCCAAAAAAAATAAAGCCTTTGCACAGGGTAGCCAGCCTAATTTGTCCTCGTCTTTGAAAGGTTTTTTTCCCCCTTTGTGTGAAGTTTGCAAGTGATTTATCCAAATGCATTGTTTGAATAATGTAAATTAACTTTGTTGGATACATTTTGGAAATAGGTGGGGGGTTTTCATTGCATTTGAAAGATTTAAGCTGTGAAACAATGTGATTGCATGTATTATTGGGTCTTACAAAACTTTGTGACGCAGCACTGGCATTTCTGAATTACGAGAGAAGGGCCCTGGCGGGAAATCCTACAAGGATAGTGACTGTACTATGTTGTAATGCAGGCGGAAGCGAAAGACTTTCTCCCGTCGTCATAGGAATGTTTGATAAGCCACGATGTTTTAAGGGCATCGGGTACTTTCCGTGCAAGTACAGGGCATCTAAAGAATTCAGTGAATAAAGTACTTGCACAGGGAAGCCAGCATATAATATTAAACTTCGTTTATACTTTTTCCAGGGGACTGAAGGAAAAAAAACTGTGAAAAACGCTTCAATGAAATTCTGTAAATATGAAGCTGAGTCCAAAGTATATTTGGCAACATGAAACAATATAAACACAAAAGAAATGCATACAGATTTAAAAAATACAAAGAGAGTGAAAAGTCGCTTTACAGAATAAAGTAGTCCGTGGTTTTTTGCTGGGTGCGGCCACGGCGTGAGCAATATTCTCAAACCGGTACAATTCGACCATTATTTCCTCAGAAACATTAATGGTGCGTCACAAAATGTTTGATAGTCCGTAGAGCAATGACAGCATCGTTAAAGGTCACTGAACTATGAGCGGCTCTTCGGTATTGATGTTAAGCAGACCCTACACGGTCAATAATACTGATCAGTATTACTGAGTCAATAATACTGACAGTACGCATCAGTATTGTAGCGACCTTACATGATCATTATTACTGTCAATATTTTGGTCAGTACAAGTGAACTTGCTTACTTACCATTGCGGTATTCTCACTTTACAAATAAAAAGTCAACAACCGTCAATACGGGTTAAAGACTGGCTTAGGAAAAGAGAAGAGTATTCTCTTATGAAGTTGTTGAGGGAAATGCAACATATCGAAGCAGAAGATTCAGAACTGTCTCCGAATGAGTGAGGGTAGGTTACTTTAGCGAAATTACTAGGAGTGGTAGAGCCTTTTCTTCTTCGTCTGTTTACTCTCCAGGGTCGGTTTTTCCGTCCGACTCAGCGAGGGATCCCACCTCTACCGCCTCAAGGGCCGTGTCCTGGAGCTTCAGACTCTGGGTCGGGGGATACAACAGGGGAGGATGACCAATACCTCGTCCAGGCGGCTTCACCTGCTATGCTGAAGAGGGACCTTGCGAGGGGTTGTGTAGATTGGAAGGGATAGACCAGGAAGAGGGAAGGAAGCAGCCGTGGCCTTAAGTTAGGTACCATCCCAGCATTTGACTGGAGGAGAAATGGGAAACCACGGAAAGCCACTTCCAGGATGCCTGAGGTCGGAATCGAACCCACCTCTACACAGTTGACCTCCCGAGGCTGAGTGGACCCCGTTCCAGCCCTCGTACCACTTTTCAAATTTCGTGGCAGAGCCGGGAATCGAACTTGGCCCTCCGAGGGTGGAAGCTAATCACACTAACTGCTACACCACAGAGGCGGACAGAGCCTTTTCTCATAAGACAAAAGTGCGGAGCTGTTTATCGTTGGCAGACAGATTAGTGGCGAGATTGAGGTATCTTGCAACTGGTAGAAATTTTTAAGACTTGTAAGTTTTCCGCTATGTCACCAGTTTTCACCAGGACAGTCGTTGTGGAAACATGTGAAACATTGTGTTACGTTTATTCTAGCAGCGTTTCATGTAGCTGGATAAACTTTTGCGATAGAACTACTTGGCGGTTTCACAAGCACCTCTACCTGGCCTTGGAGAGAAATGCATTTGTCGTCCATCGCTGCTCCGTTAATACTGACAGAAATAATGACGAACGCACTCACACGGTCAGTATAACTGTCAGTATCCCCACCACTCTACAGTACTGACGCTCGCAGATCAGGAAATCCGGATCTGCTTCAGTACTGTCTTCATTCCATCATTCCAGTCCACATACGATCAGCATTACTGTCAATATTTTTCGGTACTGACAGTTTTATTGACCGTGTAGGGTCTGCATTATTGTGTACCTCACTGAAAACCCTTTGCGAGTCTTCAGCAATCTTGGAGATAGTTATGGTTCCTGCATTGGCGAGGTTAACGTCAGAATTTACATAATCGTCGAATGATGCCTCTTCCAGTTTCCACCATTCTGCAACATCAGGAGCATTGCCATTATCATCTGTGATATTACAATCATCAGAACTACCGCCAAATCCAGCTTTTCAGAAACTATTTTTGAACTGTAAGTTCGGAAACACGGAGCCGTGACGCCGCAATTTCATGCATTTCCTATCTGAAGAAAGGAAAATTTGTTTGAAGACACGAGATTAACACCTCTGATAATCATTTTTTTCTGGGCCGCTTCACATTGAGTAACCAGAATCAGCTACAGAGTACAGTGAAACCTCGATTCTCCGTTTTTGGAGGGACCCCAGAAAAAGAACTTGCAACACAGGAAAACGGAAAATCTGGGGGAAAATGAACCATCAACCGTTTGGCTAAACATCACAACAATGAAATATGTATAAGTATAATCTTACAAACACTGCTTAAATCAAACCAAACTAGAACCCCAATGGGCCTTCCGCCTACCAAGCGAACGCTGCTTGGTCCAAATGCCTGCAGGTTATGAGGTGACGTGGTCAGTGTGACGAATCCACTCGTTCATTATTCCTGGCTGTAATCTGGGGTCGTCATCTCTCCATTCGATAGCTCCTCAATTAAAGGTAATTGTAGAATAAGTTAACTTGGAACCAGCCCTAATATCCAATTAAAAATGCCTGACCTGGGCGGGAATCAAACCCAGGCCCTCCGGGTGAGAAGCAGGCAAGTTAGACCGCAGGAACAGCTTCAAATATTAATTACCGGTACGCGACTTGAAAGTCTCGAAACTTTACATTCAGTTTTACGGGGGATACTTAGTTGCCTGTGAAAACTTTGGTCAGCCAAACTCTTTGAATAATCCAATACCAGTAACGCCAAGCAAAACGACAATTGACCCCTTTTAAATTCCCTACCGGTAATCTAATAAAATAAAGCATATTGGGTACAAATGTGCCTGAAACGATGGCAAAAGTTCTTGAATGCATTTTATTCAATTCTGCCCGCCACTATTCACAATGAAATTTTAAAAAGAAAAATTATCAAAACTCGCAAATTACTGTTACTCGTGACCTTGAGCTCGGCTAGAAAGCGCGCTCGCTGTACAGGTGCAAAAATGTACACGCTGTTTAAATGTAACGTGCGCAAATAAAAGACTGGTTGTTACAACATTTTAACACAAAATTGTGAAATTCGCACATTTGTACTGCAGAGGTGCCAACTATTACGGAGTTACGGTCAAAGGGGAAATTATTGCGGAAAAGCTGACATCACGGAAACAAAAGAAAGGGAAAAATGTTGAGTCCTTTCGAGCCTTTTTCCTAATTCGACTTTATTTCAAATGCTTCTGAGTTGGCAATGATACTTATTCGATCGTGACTTCCTTTTGCTACCCGTAAGCGTTGTAAATTCATTGTGAATGAAGGAGCTCAGGCGCTACTCTTCTCCACTACAAATCCTTCGGTAATGTTGTATTTGCTGTGTTAAGTGTACCTGACAGTTGACAGAAAGAATTGAGGCCCACATTAAGCACATCTGCACTCGTATTGCTTATGGTTCAGAAAATGAAAATGTCATCACAGTTGGAAGGATGCTTCAAGAAAAACTACACTGAAAAGCAGCTGCTGCGTGAGAAACAAGCTACAAGGATCATAGAACGAACAGGTTGCGTGCAAATGTTATTGTGTAATATGATGTACTTTTGGATAGATTGCTGGAGGGAAGCGATAAAGGGGTGTCGTTATCAAGAAGGAAGGCGTATGCTTTGGACTTGAGAAATTTTTCTCGAGGGTGAAGGGCGATTACTGATAATCCACTTCAAAGTTGGCACCTCTGGTACTAGGACCAAAACAGCAATGGGCGTTAGGCAATCCCAAAACCTCCCATGGCTTTATGTACCGCTATGTAAGATGCAACATCTGTTCTGGTCTCTATACAGTCGTATAAGACAATATTAAAATATTGCATTTGTGTTACTTACGGAGCAGTTTCGATTCCTGCCTGAAAGCCTAGCGACTATACAGTGCCCTGAGGGAAGTGCCGAAAACCTGTTCGGCTATACCATCGAATAAAGTTTTTAAAAAATAACCATCTAACCCTGGACATAATGTAGATGTTTTGAATGTACGAACATTTGACAAAAACGCGTTCCGTCTCCAGTTAGAGCTGTTGAAATGCGCTCTGTCTCCTTCCAATTGTTGTGGTCAATCTGCTTTATGATTTCCGAGGATTCTGTGAACAATACCACCCAAATGCGATGCTAAGATGGTCCCTTATGCAAGTTAATCACGATCACTTTTCCAGTACAGTACTATCGCAATGACAGGACGTTAACACCCAGATCCGTAAGTATGCCGTAGCCGTCCTTTTTTCGTGAGATACAGTTTCTTGAAAAACGCGTGATTTAGGCTTTAGCATTGATTTGACTGAAATTTCTGGATGGTTGATCCGGGAAATCTTTCCTTCAAGGAACGGATAATGCGGGATTTTTACAGCGTGATTTAATTAGGATGCTCACGGGACCATATAATTTGAACGAATAATACGGGAAAACGTAGTTTCCAGGAACGTTTAATCAAGCTTCTATGGTAGCTCATATGAATTGCTTCGCTGAGCAGTAGCCCGTCTTGCTACTTAGCCACCTTCCCCGGCCTACTGCCAGTTTTCTTCATTGCTTCTTGCGTCTTTGTTATTGTCGAAAGGAAGGAACGTTCACAACTACTTATTTTTTATTTTCCACCTTGTTGCTTATGGCAACTTATTTGTTAAAAGTTTAAATGTTTCGTACTTTGTTGTGAATCTGTTAATGTGCAATACGGACCATGAAGTTGATTTTATGTAAAGGAAAGAGAGTGTCGTAGGATTCGTTCACATTCTACGTTCAAAGATAGTTTTAAAGGACTTTTCTATTAATTACAGTGGACCTCGATTCTCTGTTTTTGGAGGGACCAAGAAAGTAACACGTACAACACGGGAAAACGGAAAATCCGGGAATGAATGAGAACCATCAACAATTTGGCTAAACATCACAAAAATGAAATGTGTACAGTTATATTCTTAAAAAAAACTCGTAAGCCAAACCAAACTACAGCCCCAATGGGCCTTTGCCTGCCAAGTGACCGCTGCTTTGCCTGAAGGCCTGCAGATTACGAAGTGACATATTGCTCTCTAGACCGGGGTAGCCATCTCACAATTAGATAGCTCCTTAACGGTAATCATGTAGGCTGAGTAGACCTGGAACCAGCCCTTATGTCCAGATAGAAATGTCTGACCTGGCCGGGAGTAGAACCCAGGCCCTCCGGATGAGAGGCAGGCAAGTTAGACCTCAACCGGCATCAAACATTAATTACCTGTACGCAGGTTCAAAATCTCAATACTTTATATTCGATTTTACAAGGGAATCTTCGTCAGTTTCCCATGACTACTTCCCAGTTCAGCAACATTGATTAGCCAGCTCTCCGAAAAATATAACACCAAGCCAAACGACAATCAACCACAGGTAGTTTTTAATTCTCTCATCTAATAAAATAAAGCGCATTAGATACAAATGTGCCTAAAATGAAAACGAAATCCCTTCTTTTCTACATTTTCCCTTGCAATTTGGTCTCCGGTATACTGTTTGTAGTCAGTTTCTGGAAATCTTGTACTGCATAAATTAGGCCTACATCGACTTTTAAAGGTTATGTTGAACTCGAGAACATGGGTTCGAATGTAAGTATTGATTCTCAAATGTTTCCGAATGCATTATATTCAATTCTGCTCGTCACTAATCCAATCAAATCGGAAAGCGAAAATAATCATCAAAACTTCAGAAGTTACAGTTATGAGTTCAGCTGGAAAGCGCGCTCGCTGCACGTGTCGGTACGAGTTGGAAATGATACAAACCATTTAAATGTAACGTGCACAAATAAAAGGACTGCGGTTTCTGGCATTTTAACACAAAAACGTAACATTTCCAGTCATATAATAGGACCAAGACGTTCATAGGCAATCCCAAGACCTGCCATGGCTTTTTTTAAATGTAAGGTGCAACATCTGTTTTGGTCTCGATAACATAATCGCGTACTAGATTTGTGTTATGAAGGAGCAGTTTCGATTCCTGCCTGAAAGCAGAGTTTCTGTTCAGTGCCCTGAGGAAAGTGCCGTAAACCTGTTCGGCAATACAATAGAAAAAGTAAAATATAAACGTGGACATTTTATAAGTGCGAACATTTGACGAAAATCGTTCAGACTTCAATAGAGCTGTCAAAATGCGCTGTGTCTCCTTACAATTGTTTTGGTCGCTCTCTGCTTTATGATTTCCGAGATTCTCTAAACAATACCACCCGAATGCGATGCTAAGATGATCTCTTAACAAGTTCACTGCCAATCGCTTTTCCAGTATTATCGCAATGACGGGGCGTTGACGCCAAGATCCATAAGTATGCCAAAGCTGTCCTTTCGTGAGATATAGGTTATTGAAAAACCCTTGATCGAGGATTTAGCGTTCATGGGACTGAAATTTCTGAACGGATGATCCGGGAAATCTTTTCTTCGAGGAACGGATAATGCAGGATTTTTACAGCGTGATTTAATTACGATGCTTGCGGGACCATTGGTTTGAACGCATAATCTGCGAAAACGTAGTTTCTGGGAACGGATAATCGAGGTACCACCGTATTTGATTAGTTATGTGATGATTAAGTTTATTAGTTACATCAGGATGTCAAAGAAACCTTTTGATGAACTCTTCGAAAGTGTGAAAGATATTGCGGGAATGAATACCATGTTCAGCAAAAAATGTCTTAAATTTGAGGGAGTTGAACTGAGATGTTCATTACTTTAGACCATACATTCCTCTTTATTGCTACATTAGTCTCTTTTAAGTTCCAGTTGTTTGTATAATTTGCATAATGAAATCTTCCGTGTTTATACGGTCCACTCGTCTACTTATATACCAAATATTTTTTCCTTCTACCACGTTTCCCACAGTGGTAGGGTCACGGGTGCGAATTGTATTGCCCGTGTGAATCTGCCCGAATGCCTTTCCTGGGGCCTACCCTGGGTGCATTCACTATTGCATGTTTCTGTAGTGGTTGGTAGTGTGATGTATGAATATGAAGAGGAGAGTGTAGGGACAGGCACAAACCATACCCTACATAGTTCAAATTTCCGGCCCCACTGGGAATCGAGCACTAGGCCCTCTAAACTGAAGGCCAATAGGTTGACCCTTTAGCCAAGCAGCCGGACCTCATTCATACTGAATATAATTTATTTATAACAGTATATAGTATTTTGAAACAGAATCCGTAATGTGAAGGAACATGAAATGTACAATCACTGAAAGGAGTACTGAACGAAACAAAACTGAAGAATGTTTGAAGACCCCAGCGCACAGCAATAGTTTACCGGCTGTCGCCAGTCGGTTTTGCGAAACTGCCTCGGCTGCTGGTAGCAGGAGTGAACTATTTCGAGGTTGGTAGCCGAGAGAGTCGCCCCGTAGCTCCATTTAAAAAGATGTTCCACAAACGCGGGCGGCCAGTAGCCGATTCCTGTCGCCTAGTGTGAAACGGCGCTTAACCCTATGAGTGCTACTCCTGCCTATAGAGGGGCTGACGCGGCTGGTCCACCACTGCTTCACCCGTCTATAAACGGTGCTCAAGAATTTTAATTTTTTTGAGTGTTCTGGTTCACTTTCAAGTGCGAATTTGATCTCTAACATATTCTGCCATCTGTTGGGTATTACGTAGAATTAATTGATCTGAGATCATAGCTTCGGGAAGTAACTTGCAGAGCTTTTTGTAGACATCTGTGATGTAAACATGGCGGAAATACAATCTATTTGCTCTTGCAGCGTTGTTATTTCGGTTCACAGACTCTTTCCGTTATTAATCACGGCAGAAAGTGATGATGGAGATGAATGAATTGTTAAGTGATTTTGAAAGTGAGAGTGATAGACAGAGTGCCGAAAATATTGTACGTGAGAGAGAAACAGAGCCGCCTTCTAAATGAAAGAAGAAACACACGGTGAGAACAAAAGCTATTTTATCACTTTTCGTGGCGGGCGGATTACTTTTCTTCACCAGAGTTACAAGAAGCTGTGACAGGCTCTGAGGGCCAAGTAGTGTTTGATGACAACCCGAAAATCATTGACGTTTTAGAAACTTTTGCGCCAGTGGAGTTGGTGCAGATAGTTGAACAAATCGGCATCACAAAAACCAGTAGAAAACATTTATCACCACATTCCAGGTTTGGAAAGTATTTTAAAATATCTTCTACCGAGCTCGATAGCTGCAGTCGCTTAAGTGCGGCCAGTATCCAGTATTCGGGAGATAGTAGGTTCGAACCCCACTGTCGGCAGCCCTGAAAATGGTTTTCCGTGGTTTCCCATTTTCACACCAGGCAAATGCTGGGGCTGTACCTTAATTAAGGCCACGGCCGCTTCCTTCCCACTCCTAGCCCTTCCCTGTCCCATCGTCGCCGTAAGACCTATCTGTGTCGGCGCGACGTAAAACCACTAGCAAAAAAATTATATCATCTTACATACTTATAAGAAGTTACATGTATTAGTTGCAAACAGATTTTAGGAAATATTATTTTGGGCTCTTTACTTTGTATACAGATAATGCATGCATGGGCACACAAGTGGAATTTTGTTTTCTCTCAAAATAATATTGAACATAAGTGTAGGATTTCCAATTTGCATTTAGATTTATAAACAACCAACTTTTATAAACATTTTAAGCTAATCACCTCACTGATAAATTAAAAATTGAGGCTTCTACAAAAAAATTACATACAAATTAAAAAACTCAGCACTGAGGTACCAAACAGGCAACTGGTAACTCAGCACTTGAAAGGTTAATGCATGGTACTGTGCAAAGTCCTAGGGCAAATACTTCATATAAACCTGAATAAATATATAAAAAGAGGAAATGAGAGAAATCTTACTTATAATATTTTGATCTTTATTTCGTCCTTCATTCCGACGCTTATGCATCTGATTGCGTGCTGCACCAGCATCTTACGATAATGCAACTAGAACTGGCGTATCGCTCCAAGGTAGAGCAGCTGCAGCTTACGAGGAAAATTCTACAGTCGCATTCTTGAGATATGAAGTAATAGGAGGATTTGCTGAGCATCGATCGACGAACAGTAATAAGATCTGACGACCTATTTCTCCCATTTTGACGTCCACGATTCGTAGCCAGTCTTCAGAAACTTTCGTAGGTATTTTAAAATACTTTCCAAACCTGGAATATGGTGATAAATGTTTTCTACTGGTTTTTGTGATGCCGATTTGTTCAACAAACTTTCTTATTGTTTGCGTATTTCTTGGGGAGCATAGCAACGTTTTTAAAACAACGCAGTTTTGAAAATTTGCCAATTGTCAGTGGAGGCAGTTTTTCACTTCAGTCGCTATTGGCTCGTAACTGAACTTTTACGCATTGTTTGCTCTGTTTCCTGCTGCCGCATTTTTCCCATTTGAATTCCATTGTACGTCCAGGCATTACATTAAAAAAGAGGCCTGTCTCGTCCACATTGAAAATGTCCTCAGGAGTGAATCGAGATGTCAGTTCTTTCAAACGATATTCCTTCCAATCTTGCACAGTCTCGGCATCGACACTTCTGCTTTACCCAGACACATTATGACTGCCAATACCGTGTCTAACCTTAAATTTGTGTAGCCAGCTCAATGTAGCACTAAAATCTTCTACACAGTCTGATCGCTAGGTTCACTTGCCTTTTCGCAAAGCATTGGTCCACTGATTGGAATGCCTTCTGCCCTATGTTGCCTGAACCACTGAAATAAACAATCTTCCAGGCGTTCGTATTTTTGACCCTGAATCCGGATCCGCTTATTTATCGTAACACCTGAAGTGCGCGCTTCCTTCAATTTCCTCAACCTTAGCTCCAGTAGTATTTGATAAACAGAGCAATCCCCAATTTCTATGCAATTTCAACTCTTTTCATGTTGCTACTTTCCTTCACTACACTCAAAATTCGTAATTTTTCAGCAAACGTAATGCTAGTTCTCTTTCTTTCGCCCTTGTTCACTACTCGCAAATCTCGCCCTGCTAATCGCAAGTCGGTCACACCTGAAGCACAGAACACTAAAGAGTAAGCTCAAAAATAGCTTCCAGGTCGCTCACTCTACCAAACAAGCGTGTAGAGGTATGATTTCCAAGAAAATTACAGTCTAAATCATTAGTTTGTGTTTAGAATATTTCTTGCGATTTTGAAGTCGGAAACCATCGTAAACGTGTAAACGCACTATTTTGCCTTTGAGGATTTGGGTTATAATCATGAAAACCGTACAAGTGTAAGGCGTATAAATGAAATAACTCGCCGTAATATGTATAGGATTTTGTTGGGACCCGTGGGGAAAAAAATATTTAAGTGCAGAAAACATATAAATGAAGTTTTTCTCCTTATCTTTTATTCATGCTTTTTGTTTTCCTTTCAATGTGTGAGGTTATGTTTGCTAGTGAGTTATCCAAGAGAATTACTTGAATACTGTAATTCACCTTGTTAGCTACAATTTGGAAATAGTTCTTTCCATGGAATTTGAAAGGTTTAAACTCTGAATCGAAGTTCAATGCATTCAGTAACTGGTATTAGAATATTTTATGATGCTGCAAGAGTTGACATTTCTGAATTATGAGTTAGTGGTTATTTCATAATCACGTCATTCGGAAGTCCGATTTTTGCATCCAAACGACTTTGAAATAACGAGGTTTTACTATAATGTGTAAGCCATAGTTCGGAAATCTCTGAAAACTCAAGTTTTGAACAACATAATTGCTGTTTCATACAGATTTTAATTGGGTTTTTTCCCTACTTAAAAATTTGCTGAAACAACAATGTGCTATTGCAAGTACGTTTTCCACTGTTATGAATTCTCGTTATAACAGACTTCTGATGTAATTAAATGTATTTGCAGTGTTGGTCAAAACAGTAGCCAACCTAAAAGAGAAATGTTTTGATTTTTCACAGCCGTACTTTTTTCAAAAATTTCGTAAAGTACATAGCAAGGTTAATAGTTTGTCACCCTTTGGTCTTTCAACATGCTGAAACACAGCCCTCCATGGAGTCTGTGAGGCTGTGACAGTCCTCCAAAGCACCATCAAATGGGCCCAGCTTTTCCAGGCCATCGTGACTTAGGGTTCATGTTGTCGTGCAATCTCCTCATGGAAGATGTTCTCACTCAACAGCTGCTGTGTAACAAGGCTGCATGACTTCAAGGGTAGTGCAGTAGTATTGAATTCATGGGACCAGGTCTCTCACTATACCGCTGTCAGCGAGAAAACCTGTCATGCTGTAAACATGAGCACATGTTCATGTTAACGTTTATTGGTTGACGCTACCTCAACGCCTGCAGACACATAAAAATAGTTTATTAGCCAGATCATAGCATTATGCTGCTATCCTACGTCCACAATGTCCAAAATATAATTTCAGTTAGAATAGTATGCAAGAATAGATCTATTATTAGTATCGGCAAGTAATTCGATGTGAACAATGCCGGATACTCGTGCTTGACCTGCCATGTTGAATCTCTAGCCTCTATGACATCTTCAATCGCACCGTATTGGATCTTTAACCACGACGACATCATCCATTCGCGAAGGTTCGGTGGAAACTTTACCTCCATTCCCCTCCGTAGAGTTTGTGTGGAGCTTATGTAATAATAAAACTCAAAGTCGGAATGTTAACGATACTCTGGTGAGAGTAAGAACTGTAATATGGTGTGCCTTTTATCACATGGTGGGAGAGTAGCTGAGATTCTGGGAATCAGACGGTCTGTGCGATATGATTGTCGATCGTCTTGTCATTGATCCAAATTATATGAGCAACAAGTGAGCGGGGGGGGATCAGTTTGGAAAGATTTCATCCTTCATCACCATCAGCCAATTTTATCATTACATGATATGGCCTCTTTAAGTTGTGAATTCAGGTAAGTCTTCAGCAGAACTCTCCAGGTGGAACGGTCTGGAGCAGTTCTCTGCCAGGTAGCACCAGGTATTCTCTTAATGTCTTTGTCCCATCTGTCTGGCGGTCTTCCTCTAGGCCTTCGATGATCTCTTGGAATCCATTTTAACACTAGCTTTGTCCGTCTGTCATCTTCCCTAGGAGCAATATGTCCAGCCCATTGCCTTTTTAAGGTTCTCTCAAGAATATCATTAACTTTAGTGACTGATCTGCAGTCATCTGCTCTCTTATCTTTCCTTGTAAAACCCAGCATTGATCTTTCCGTGCCTCTCTGCACTGTCCTAATTTTCCCTTTCGTAAATTTCAGTGTTCATGTCTCGCAGCCTTAAGTCAGCACAGGTAGAATGCACTGATCATGAAATATTTTCTTCAGATTTACTGGCATATTTGATCTGAAGACAATTGAGTTTCTTCCATACGCCTGCCATCCCAGCTTAATGCATCGAAAAATTTCTGGTCTTATATCACCTTTCATATTTATCAACCGCCCCAGATATATTCATTAACCTCCTTTAATGGCATGTTGCTGATCACATTTCCTGCTGTGACCCACCTTTGGACATGACTTCTGTTTTGGAAAACAGCTTTATAGAGATTGGATCACCTTGTTTAACACCTCTTCCGACAGGGAATTCTGAAGTTTCTTCACTCACATTAATAAAGGCTGAAGAGGTCTTGTAGATGTTATTGAGAACTCTGTTATAAGCTACTTCAACGCCCTGGGGCCTGTTCCATGAACGAACTTTGCAACTTTGCCCTTTTCACTTTTCAGTTCTTGCAAAGTGCAAAGTTTCTGTTCCACCATGATCTAGGTTGTACTTTTCAATTTCTTCGCAAAGTGAAAAGTCTGCGAATGCGAGATCCGATCGAGTTTATTCCATGAGCAAACTGTATAGGCCTAATACACTTATGATATTAATATTTTATTTTCGCGGCAAACTTGTCGGTATAATTGTCGCAACATTAAAGTTTTTGGCATGGGAAAGAAAGGTTATTACAAGAAGCTGGCTGTTTTGGAAATTGACAAGGAGAAACGTGACATCCTTTTTGGCAACTTTAAAAATAACCTCTCAAATGATGACACACATCAATATTAACGCGAGTATCGTCCACATACAGAAGGAAATTCACCCTTATTAGAAATTCCGTCGCTATATTGTGGATTATTAGGCCAACGTACTGTTAGGAAATATTACATTTACTATAACATCTATGACTTTGGCAACAGTTCTGCAAATAATTTATTTTGATATCCCTTGCCTTGCTGCTACATCGTGCAGCTGGGCACCATTTACTAACCAATGTAAGCATATAGGAATTTGTTCTTTTTCTTGGAGAGGAATTGTCTTCTTTTTTTGTTGCATGTTTCAATAAATGACCAATCATTTCAAGAATATAGTCGGCCTGTGTTGGGGTAATAAGGAATCACTCGCGAAATTCCATCGAAGTGAGGTTATAAAAATTAATCCTGTCTTTATACTTTCTCTTATTGGATTCATCATCACTGTCCTCACTTGATGCTAACAAAAGCTCTCGTCTCAACGTGTTTATATCACTAAACCAAATTCTGCGCCGAGAAACTAGTATAGATACTTGTTAACAGATGAAAAGGGAATCGTTTCTTTGCAAGATTTATGAAAACTTTTCACTTCATTTCTTTGCACTTTGCATTTCTGTACCAATGGAGGAACATAACAGGCTTAAAAAGTGAAAAGATTCCTAACTATTTACTTTTCACTTTGCAAGCTAAATCTGAAAAGTAATGGTGGAACAAAATCTGAACTAAAAAGTTGCACGGTTCGTTTGTGGAACAGGTTCCTGCTGATCTAAGGCTTGTTAGATAACTGAATGGCTGATTGAATCAAATGTCTTTTCAAAATCGGAAAAGGCTATGCGAACAGGTATTCATTTGCATCACTTCACGCAGAGCCAGAATGTGGTCCATTGTGCTAAAGCTGCTGCGGAATCCAGCTTGTTCAACCGGCTGGGCTGAGTCGAGGGTGGGGCTGATTCTCTATAACAAGATCTTCATCAAACATTTGTACAAAACAGAGAGCAAGCTTATAGGACGATAGTTTTGGTTATTGTGAATACTTCCGTTTTTATGCAGCAATACTATCTTTGCTTTATTCCATGATGCTGGGATGGAAGCATTGTGTAAACAAGAAGTGAAGATTTTAGCCAAGTGGTTTACTGTTTCATCACCTATAAGCTTCAGAATATCAACAGAGAGATCATTACCGGCAACAGTTCCTTTCTTCATGTTGTCTGTAGGTCATTCTCCAATCAACGTGAAGACCGTGGATGGATACATGATGTTCTTTGTTTACATCATATTCGGTTCTGTCGATGCCGGCAGAATGCCCAGATCTGCATTGGCATCACCACCATGTTCATTTGTTGCACTTATTTCTATTACAAGCACGTAGATGGATAATGCCAATTTAAAATAACTCCAGCAGCACTAAAATTTAGGCAGTCTTCGATTACTCTACCGAGACAACATGCCCTACTAAACCGATAATGAGTTCTCGACTGTGTTACCACACCAAGCTAAAGCATTCACTTAGCTAAAGTGACACTATCTGAACCGATGGTGCTCGAACATGGTTCAGAGATAAGCTGTTAAAGTTTTTGCTGTTTGGAGTTGCAAAAAGATTCATACTGTCCATGTGGAATAGGAATACAGTGGAATCTCGATATCCTGAATTACATGTAATAAATATCATTTTTGGTCCGTATTGATGATATTTGATTGAAATAATAACATTAAGTTATTTATTAGACCACCTAATCAATACAAAATCGTCTTGGATGATTTACATGAATGTGTTAACTAATAGTGGTACATGTTTCGCCTTCCCTGAAGGGCATCATCAGCCATAGTCTTAACCTTAAATTAAAAATAAGCGTCTAAATAACATGTAATAATGAAATGAATTTTAAAATCTTGAAGAGATTTGAAGTAAAATAACATTAAAAATAACAATGATGGTTTAAAAATACAATGTGATGAGATATAATAGTGGAAGTATTAACAAAATTAACATTAGAAGGCTGCTAAAATAATTGCAATGGATAAAACAACAGATTGTTATAAACAAGTAGTAAGATTGCATAAAAGTAAAGTTGATAGTCTGGCGGTTATAATTAGACGATGGCGAAAAATCGTATATAATCAAAGTAAAGAAGAGAGAATAAAAGTACCGGGCGAGATGGCGAAAAATCGTATATAATCAAAGTAAAGAAGAGAGAATAAAAGTACCGGGCGAGATGGCCGTGCGCGTAGAGGCGCGCGGCTGTGAACTTGCATCCGGGAGATAGTAGGTTCGAATCCCACTATCGGCAGCCCTGAAAATGGTTTTCCGTGGTTTCCCATTTTCACACCAGGCAAATGCTGGGGCTGTACCTTAATTAAGGCCACGGCCGCTTCCTTCCAACTCCTAGGCCTTTCCTATCCCATCGTCGCCATAAGACCTATCTGTGTCGGTGCGACGTAAAGCCCCTAGCAAAAAAAAAGAGAATAAAAGTCAAAGTTAGTCGAGAGATCCGAAGTTAATCATGATCTTGAAGATAAAAGACGAAAGTCAGATGCATATGGTGAAGTTGTAGAACACGTTGAGGATATGAAGTTGGTGAATAGAAGTTGAAGAACAGTTTCAAATAGGATCACTATGGACCATCTCAAAATTTGAAGTGATGCTCAAATGTTGTAAATTGTGAGTTTGTAGATATTCTAGTTGAAAAAGCATATAAAAGTGAAATCTGTAAAAGGAAGCAAGAAACGTAGAGTTAATTGTGTGAAAAGATATTTGAAATCAATTGAAGTAGAATCGTGTGCACTTACCATTTGACGGTGACAAAGATAGCTTGTAACATTATGGGTTAGAAGTATTTGCAACAGTAGACTTCTTGCTACGTGTGTTATAACTGAAGGTTTGTGCTGGAGGGGGATCTGTTTGCGTTGACGTAACTATTGGAGGGGGGCTGCTATTGGTGGGAGGGAAGGAAGAGAGAGTATTACTGCGCGTGTTGTAACGGTGTAAGGCTATTGGAGGGAGCGATGTTACGGTGGGTGTGGCTATGTGTTTATTGGTTGTATTTGAATTAGAGGTACTAGCGGCGGCGGGAAGTGAGTGGGGTATATTAGCTGTAGGGGAGGTGGGAACGCTGATTGATGTGAGGTTGAAGATTTTTTAAGAATATGTTGGTGAGAGAAGTTGATTCTCGTAATAAAATAAGAATCTGTTCATACAAGGGGCTTTTTTTTTATCAATAGTGTCATTTAGGTTCTTATCTTTATTAAAATGTTGGTCGAGGAAAATAAATAAGTTTTCATATTCTGTCATGAGTTTGCTTTTATCGACTCTTTTTAGGATATGGAGGTCTTGTTCTATTGTGGTGAATTTATGCCCTGTGTCCCTCATGTGGTTGGCCATTGCGGAGAATTTGTTGTGTCTTTGGGCATTGTAATGCTCGGCGTATCTGGTGGAGAAGCTGCGATTTTGTATTGATTAGGTGGTCTAATAAATAACTTAATGTTATTATTTCAATCCTGAATTACCTCGGGAGCTAAATTTTTAACAGTATTAAAAAATATATACAAACAAACTTGCTTTTACGGCATTATTACCTTTATTATAATAACTCTTTAAGACAGGATACAGTACATACCGTACTAAAACAAGAAAAATACCTCCGTTAACACCTTTGGAAAAAACTGTTAGTCTCTTCTGTTTCTTACTGTTAACCCCCTTTTCTTCCACACATTTCAACATTTGTTGCTGTGAAGACACTGTCATTTACATTCGACTGACTGTATGTAATATTGAGGAATAGTCGCGTAACGCCTGGTCTGCTGGTGGTATAGGAGAAGGCAGTTCCAACTCTTCTTGTTGGGAATCTTCTTCTGCTTTATCAGCATTGGTATATGTAGGAGGCTCGGCCATTTTTACGTCTGTCCACATTTATGTAAGCCTCCAAATCGGCTTCGCAGTTAACAAACTGCTGATACTCCACCCTTTCTTCAGGAACAAGGGTGACTTCCTCCTCTTTGTGTTCTGAAGATCCTGAGCCACCTTTCAAAAATCCTGCTTTGCAGAAGCAGTCTACAATGGTTTCCTGTTTCACATCAGCCCACTATTTGCTCAGCCTTGTTATAGAGTGCAAGAGATTAATGTCCGTTGATGACTGCTTGGATTCAGTTCCTCTTAAAATTATGTGAACAGCCATCTTCCTGTTGAAATTCTTCAAGTTTTTAATCACACCTTGGTCCATGGGCTGTAGTTTAGATGTTAGGTTTGGTGGCAAGAAGAGCACACCCACTGCCTTTAACTCTTGTACGAGCACCTTGGGATGAGCAGGGCAGTTGTTTGTGAAAAGGAAGATTTTCCTCCCTTCACACTGAAACTTCTCGTCAATACCACCCAACCTAAATTCGTAAAAGGAGCTTGTCATCAGCGACTTCAGAAGTTTCTTTCGTATGCGACTGGTGATTAATTCACACCCAAGAAACAGTGAGGCTTCACAGATTTTCCAATTGCTGGAAGTTTTAGTTTTTCGATTGGCAGTTATATTAGCTCCCAGCATCACTGTAACCCATTCTTTACTTGTTAACTGTTTCTCACAAATGCTGTATTTCACAGTTAATGTTGTACAAAATTGCGAGTTAGAATATTTGTTGCTTCGAGAAATTTGTGTGACCGAATTTACGAGTAATAGAGAAATATATGCACATGGAGAATAGGACAAATGGCCGGGAAATTTAAAGTTACGTTGAGATACTGAAATTCCGAGTGAAGACTACCTCAATAGAATTTAGCGGGTTGATGCTTAAACGCCATTTGTCTGCAGATGAATGGCAGTCGCCAAAATAACGTACAATAGGAAGCGTTTTGAAGGTAAACAGATAGCAGCCATTCTCTGGACTGACGGTTGTTATTTTGAAAGAAAGTACAACTGGGCAACCGTTCTTCTCTTTCTTCTTGAATGAGTCGTCTAGAACTTGATGGAATCAATATTTTTCCAGCTTTCCGTTCTAACAATTTACGTCGTGTGCGTTCCTGTTCTTCAAATCCCCGTGTTAGGACTAAATTCTAATTTCAAACTGATCTAGTAGATTTGATGAGTCTAGTTCTCCATAAGTTTATACCACCATTGTTTTCCAGAAATTTGTAAATTTTGTTGACTTTCTAAATGCCCTGTAAATTGTATTTGTTGCAGTCACAGCATATCTGTGATTTTGGAATGAGTGTATATTTCACAATTAGTTTGGGATAATGCAACCATTCTGTATTAACACCAACCGGAGGGAAAAAGGGTCAGATACTTCAAAGACTGAAGTTATCAGTCAAAGAAATATTAAGGGCTTAAAAATCAGACTCCCTAGGCCTTATGAACCTAATTCATTCAGGATCTGAAAACAAGAGTTGACGAAGGTAAGTGGTGGTGATTATTGTTACAAGAAGTGCAACTAGGCAACCATCCTATATTAAAACTACAGAAGGAGAAAATGGAAGGGGTAAAAATGAAGGTATCAGCCAAAGAAAGATGACTGCCAGGAAGAGAATGGAAATGAAAAACTCCCTAAACTTTGAATAATGTTGGGGTCAGAAGAAAACAAATCGACCAAGATGAAAGTGAGGAGCCTAGCATTAAGTAGAAGAAATACCAGGACTCTGCTAAGTGCTTGCGGTCCCCAACCCACAATTCCAATTTAAGAACCCCTGGGGCTCCTTTTAATTGCCTCTTACAACAGGCAGAGGATTCTGTGTTATTCTACCACCCCCGCCTACCCCCCTCCCCCATGGTACTACAGCCCTTGAAGGGCCTTGGCCTACCAAGCAACCGCTGGTCAGCCTGAAGGCCTGCAGATTAGAAGGTGTCGTGTGGTCAGCACAACGAATCCTCGGCCGTTATTCTTGGTTTTCTAGACCGGGGCCGCCATCTCACCGTCAGATAGCTCCTCAATTCTAATCACGTAGGCTGAGTGGACCGCGAACCAGCCCTCAGACCCGGGTGAAAATCCCTGACCTGGCCGGGAATCACCTCTGGGTAAGAGGCACTCTACACGAGTACATAGAAGCCGTGCCAGACTCTGCTAGGGAATCCGTGGTTGCCAACCCACACTTTACAAATCAGAGGCCCTTGGTTCCTCTTTTATCTTATGACATGCAGGGTTACAGTGGTTATTGTATCACTTCTGCCCACAGGGACGTCGTTTCCAAATGCTAGCTGAGAAAACCAAATTTTTGAAACAGTTTTATCATTGCCCCTGTGTTTACAAAACAAAGTTTGGGATACCTGCTGTCTGCAAGGGTAATTAAACATTCTCTCTCTCATTAACACACTATATTACTAAGATGCATGCATGCAGTTTCAACCAGACTGACAAATGCGCAGGGATTAGCCAAAATATTGGATGAGGGACATTCAAAATGTAAACCTAGTAGGCGAGAGTGGGTGAACGTGCTTTAAGCCGTATTTTGTATAGAGTTTATTTACATTTGGCACCAGGATTTTAGTAATTTGTCATGTACAGGGAAAACGTGTTAATGAGGAATGTACTAATGGGATTCCACTGTAGTATATTAAATGATAGTTTAATATTCAACTTAAATTTGCTGTAGAAGCATGAACAGTATTTTAAGTTATGACTGGAATAATTTTTGAAAGGTTATTTACAAGTTGACTGGTTGGGACCTAAAAAATCTAACTTAAACATTAACTAAGAACAAAAATGAGCATTGGAAAGGAACAAACAAATGCTATATAAAGAGGAACGAGAAAAGGAAAAGATAATATGAAGAACATAATGGCATTTCGGGAGAGGGAACAACAGAAAGAGGATACGAGAACAAACCTGAAAACAGGAGGACTGATCTGCCATTGTCTGCCCTATTATTTGTTCCTGTCTTTCTACACAAGACTATAACAAAAATGGGTAAGCTACACAAGAAAATTTAACACGTTCACTGCTGCCTTAATTAAACCTGTAAATTGCCTCAGAAGCTGACATGTTTCTAGTTTTTATCTATTGGCAGTTGTAACATTACAAGTGAAATTTATCTTGCATAGACACGAAAAATGAGACTCACATGTTGATTATCAGCACTGAAAAGTTATATATCCTAGGTGCCTGCAGACGCACGTGTCAGTGTGTGTGTGTGCTATTAATACAACACATTGCTTTGGATCAAATGTTACATTATGTCGGAAGACCCAGTGGCCTGGAGAAGACGCGGTCGCTGAAGGCCTAGAAGACAAGCTCCATTGAAATGGGTAGACCAACTTAAGAGCCTGATGGGAGAGAACCTGCATCAATAACAGACTATATATTGGTATTATAAATTTACTCATTTGAGACAAATATTTCAGGTTCCCTATGGGAATCATCTTCTGATGGCCAGGCAGGCATCCATCAAGTTTTGGTAATGAGACAGTCTCTCATAGTGCATTGGCACTGCCGGTGGTTCCAAGTAGCCTACGCAGTGGCCTCCATGCTATGCACTAGCCATGTGTCTTGGTGGGTGTGCTATTTACCAACTGATGAGCCCAACTTAGCACACTGGGGCGAAACGCTGGACACCAGGAATGAGTTAGCTGGAAAATTAATGTTCTATAATGGACCATTTGGTATTACACACCCCAGACCCATAATCCTGTTTGCAAATGGCTGCTTTTCTTGCAAGTTTGCTTTTGTGATCCATTGTGTTTTAAGGTGAGCAAGTATATTAGTGCATATTTTTATTCCTGACGAGAATATATTGGAAATAATTTTCCAAATAGAAAGGGTCATCTATAGCTTTGGTTTCATGAAACATTAAATCTGTACATGCAGTTAGGTTATGGTGGTATTAGGAATACATATGACGGTGGCTGATGGGGAACAGTGAGAAAAGTCTTAGCGGGGAACAATTAGACAGTGTCTCACTGTTCCCCATAAACAGAGGAGTTAAATTGTAATGCAATTATTATTGAATGCCGCTTCTTAAATAATCTGTAGAGCAGAATAGGTATTCTGAATGGCTTCTGTTGCTGCAGATCTCGACAACATGCCGCGAAATCCAAAGAGAATGACTCTGATAGGAACATTTTCAAGTGAGACGACGAGCACAGTTGTTGAGCAACTAACAGCAGGGAGAAGTTTGACATCTGTTGTAAAAGAATACAATTTATCATTCCAGACACTGGCTAGATATATCAAGAAAAGGAAAGATAACCCTGGGAAAATTATTCGTGTGACTCCAAATTACAGAATCAATCAAATTTTCACTGATGATGAAGAGGCTAGTCTTTCATCTTATTTAATAACATGCTCTAAAATGTTTTATGGATTGCCAGTGTCGAATGTCGAAAGTTAGCTTATGAAATGGCTGTTGAAAACAAAATCAAAATGCCGAAAACATGAGAAACCAATGATGAGAGGATTTCTTAAACGCCATGCTGAAGTATCCCTCCGTTCACCAGAAGAATGCAGTCTGTCAAGGGCAACCACTTTCAATAAACGTAATTGTATAATCTTTTATGTCAATCTTCACATTGTCTTATCCAGAACAAACAAAATTTGCTGATGGAACAAAGATTTTCAACCTGGACGATACCAGCACAGTCACTGTCCAGAAACCACCAAAGATGATAGCAGAAAGGGGAATCAGAATAGTCAGTAAGGACAAAAGCGGTAAGAAACGTACACTTATAACGAGTGAGTGCATTTGGAAATAGTCTGCCTCCTGCTATGGTATTTCTGAGGGTACATTTTAAGGAGTGCATGATCACTGGTGCTCTGCCAGGTACCCTGGGATTAGCAACACCTTTGGAATGGATGAACAGTGAATTGTTCCATCATGTTATCAAACCCTTTATAAGGTATTCCCACAGCTCATAAGACAATCCTCCTCTCCTAATTTTTTATAACCATGAGAGTCATCTCTCTAAATTTAGCTAAATCCAATGGTGTAACTATGCTGACAGTGCCACCTCATTCTACGAACAAGCTACAACCATTAGATGTTGATGTGTTTAAGCCTTTTGCTGTGGTTTATAATAGTGCATCAGATTCATGGATGATGCAGCATCCAGGTAAAACTTTCTCAATCTATGACGTTGCGGCATGTGTTGGATAGGCTCACAAGAAGGCATTTACTCCTAGTAACATCTTGTCAGCTTTCAGGAAGTATGGTATCTTTTTGTATGATCGAGACATTTTGAGTAAGCTTAACTTTCTGCCTAGTTCTGTTACTGACAGGACTCAAACTGCAGCAACTTGATGCCTGATCCATTTTCACCAAGAAGTCTTACCTGGTCCATCTTAAAGGCCTGAAGATGAAAATGAGGTGGATGGAAGGACACAATCTTTTGATGACAGCTCACAGCAAGAAACTAAAAGTGCATCTCCTCAATCTTCTTCTGAAAGGACTGCATTTGTCAGCCCAGAACAAATAAGAGCATACCCAAAGGCTGAGAAAAGGAAACTTACTTAGAAAAGGCTAAAAGGAAGAAGTGTGATCGCAACTGACACACCAGAGAAAGATGTAATTGAAGAACGGTATAAGAATGATGGCAAAGAAACCAAGAAGAAATAAAGCTAAAAAAGTGTTAGTTCTTGGAGATAGCAATGAAAAAGAAATTTCTGAATTAGATGAATTTTCAGATTATGAATCTGACGAAGATGCAGGTCACAAATCAATCCCTTGGCATTTGGAGCACTTGAAAGGGCGCCGTCAGTACACGATTATGTTCTGATGTAATTCAGACAAAAGAACAATAGGCTTGTTTACTACATTGGCAAGATTTTAAGTGGAAAAGATGAAAGTGGAGATTTTTAAGGTAAAATAGGGAAGGGTAATTTACTATCCCAATGTTCTTGATGTAGCTTCTGTTTCTGAAACAGACTTTAAAATGATACTGCCAATGCCAAAAATGACCGGAATAACAAAGAGACAGCAGTCTTGTTTTGCATTTCAGGTTGATTTTTCACTAATTGACATTCATTGTTGGTCGTTGAAGAGTGTCTCACTGTTCCCCCGGTTGTCTCTCGTATCCCATCGATGGGTACAGTGGGACAATGTGAATGTCTTTAAATATATTATTATTGTATTTGGTTGATACACAGTAGGATATTTATTCTGTAAGGTAACAAAAAGTAATCTTGGAAGAACTGTATGTGCCATTTTTGAAGTAAATTACTTAACTTGTTTTCCTTTTGTGATCCAAAATAAAAGTGTCTCACTGTTACCCACCCTCCCCTAGGCCTAATTCATATCTCATTTAGATACAAGCCCTGTGAATAATCACAACAAACACATATTAATAGGTTCAATTGCTTCTCAGCAAAAGTGTAGGCCCTACCTGTGAAGAATTTGTACAATACCGGTACCGTACTTTGCGTTTATTATTATGGAAATATTCCCATTATTTTGGTGTCAGAATACAATAAGTTCAATTTACGTTTGAATTCGACTTTAATTTCTGGATAAACGTCAAAAACGCAAAACACGTGACCATAAATATAGGATGGTTTGTTATGAGCTGACGGAGTTCAAGTCTATAAGTGCTGTGCTGTAAAACATGGCACAATTGAATCGGAATCAATCAGTCGCCACTGATCTGCATTTAGGGCAATCGCCGCGGTGGCAGAATCCCTATTTGGTTTGTACCTAATCTTTTCTTTAATAATTGCGAAGAATTTCGAAATGTCCTGAACATCTCCTTTGGAAAATTATTACAGTCCCTAACTCCTCTTCCTATAAACGTATATTTGGCCTGATTTGTATTCCTGAATTCCAAGCTCCGAGTGAAAGTGCACTTTTAAGAGCATTAGAAAGAAGCTTTCAACTGATAGTATGGGTTGAACCAAGGGGGTGACACTTCATAGGGAGCGTCCGAAGCAGTTCTGAGATGGGCCCTTCAATCTCCGCCAACTAGTGAAAACTAAAATTCTCTTATAGAGGGTTAATTTAGACGGCAGTGATTGGCATTACACATTCAGTTGCGCGGTACAGCAAATTCAAAACACAACACTGTTATCTCAAGTTCCCTCTTAGCAGTGCTCGTGTGCAGTTGAGTTGACAGTCGCTGTGAGGAGGTAGCGTGGACGGTATAGAGTAGTGATTCTACGAGTGTAATACGTACGTTATGGGGGAGCAAAGTGGTGGTGAGGAGACTCCTGATCCTTCAACCCTCACAGTTGCTCGGGAAGAGACAGTTCAAATGGACCAGGATGAGGATGATAGTCTAAGTGAGAATAGTAGTACAGTGAGTAAATCGATTACACCCAATGAGGTGGTGAATAAAGAGACTGATGCTTCGATTTCGAAGACTGAGTCGCAGGAACTTTATCCTACTACTCATTATGGACCTTTCATTATTTTTGTGGAGTCCACAGCAACAGGCAATGTCGGTAACATGCATCCTATGACCCTGGGTAGAATTTTCTATGAGAAAAATATTCCAGGCATAAAATCAGTGGCCCGCAAGGGACGAAATAGGGTACAAATAGAGTTTGTCTATGCCGTACAGGCAAATTCATTTTTGAAACACCCTATATTAGTTGAGCTTAAGTTACGGGCATACATACCTAGCTCTAATGTATTGCGGGTAGGAGTTATCAGGGGAGTAGAGAAGACCTTGACAGAGGATGCTATATTAAAGCACTTAAAGTCTCCTGCTACTATAAAATCTGTAAAGCGTTTGAACCGTAGAATTGTTAACGAAGAAGGCACACAGTATGTCCCTACTGGATCTATAAAAGTGGTTTTTCGTGCGCAGAAACTTCCACAGTATGTGTCATTATATCAGGTGCATTTAGAGGTGGAGCCATATGTTTTTGCTCCCATCATCTGTAAAAAATGCCAACGGTACGGTCACGTTGATAAGCATTGCCGAGCAACAAGTCCCAGGTGTGGAAAATGTGCATTGCACCATACTACGGCGAACTGTACGGAAACTTTCCTGCAATGCGTACATTGTCGCGGCACCCATTCAACTGGCGATGTCGACTGTCCAACTCACCAACAGCAAGTCCACATTAAAAAGATCATGAGCCATCAGAACTTATCGTTCAAGGACGCTGTACAAAAAGTCCAACCTAGTGAATATAAACTAGTAGACAATTCCCAAAATTTTCCCCCTTTAACTGGGGAGGGGCAGACTCCTACACACTCGAATCCCCGTAAGAGAAAATTCACACAAGTAATTTTAAAATCACCTAGGCCAGTACCAGCCCCAGGATATGATAAGGAAAGTTATCAAAATATGGTTCGAGAGATTCCCCGCATGGAGATGGCAGCTTCAAGAGTTACACCTGTTTACGAAGGCGCAAGCCGTCGGATGGAGGCACCTTTGGACGAACCTGTTGCCACGAGTAGCGCCTCAATGGCGCAACCGCTTTCGTCATTTCATAGGCAAAGAGAATATCTTCAAAGTGGTCTTTATCAATCTATTCAGCAATTGGTACAATTATTGGGTGATCACCCCGCGTTAGCTCATAATGTATTCCAGTTAAGAGACAGGGTTTGTAGTTTTATTCAATTCTATGATCAGAATCACTCAATGGAACGCTAGAAGTCTCATGAACAAGCGTCATGAGCTATTTAAATTAATACAGGAAACAGTACCTCACTTTTTAGCTATACAAGAAACTTGGTTTAACCTTGAGACTCGCATTAAGTATCCTAATTACAAAGTTTTACGTAATGACGGACCCAGTTACGGTGGGGTTGCCTTTTTGGTCCACTCGTCCGTGACATATCGCATCCATTCGAATATTCAGGCCATACCCCATACATATGTTATAGGATTATATTATATGCATTTTTTTACTTGTGAATATCTACTGTCCTCCTGAATTTTCCATTCCTGAGAGACAATGGAACCAATTCTTTCAACAATTTACTACCGAAGCATATGTTTTTATCTTTGGGGACTTTAATCTTCATCACACACTGTGGGGAGGAAATTTGGATACACTTCAAGGTACACAGTTCCTTAATGAAGTAAATAACCATGCTTTTGCTATTTTGAATGATGGCTCTCCTACGCGTTTGACTGCGCCTTCTGCCCCTCCTAGCGCAGTAGATTTAACATTGTGTAAGCGAAATATGGTGTCTACCACTACATGGCATACTTTGAGTGATACTTATTCCGGTGATCATTTCCCTATTGTTATTTCTTATGGTGTAGGCAGACCCTTTTCTCCACCGCACCACACATTTCAAAATAACATGATTCGATCTTTGAGGAGATTTAAACCGCAAATATATACCGCTTACATTGAGGATGCGTTACAAAAAATACCGGAAAATACTTTTTCATATCAAACTTTACTGCAGATTTTAACAGCTTATATTAACCTTCACCACCCTATCAGCGGTTCACACCCTTTATCTTCTAGGAAACCTGTGCATGTTAAGTGGTGGGACGACGAATGACATATGCTGATTCAAACCCGCAAAGTACTTTTTCGACAATATAGGCAGCACGCAACACCTGAAAATTACTTCCGGCTCAAACGACACATGGCACAAACCCGCCGAATTTTCCATAAAAACGTCGTGTCGCTTGGAGGGAGTTTATATCGTCCTTCACGCGTCAGGTTCCAATTGCAGACTTGTGGAATGCCATCAGGGCAATCACACGAGTTACGCAGCACTCCCCTGCCAAGACCATCCCAGGTCAAGTATTATCAGATTTTCTTGTTAGAGAGACGCCAGATTTTGTTGTGCCACAGTATGTTCATTCCCAAGACCCACTAGACGCACGTTTTTCCGTATTGCTACAACCCTGCGATTATCAGGAATTAGAGGTAGTACTCCAATCATGCTCAAATTCCTCCCCAGGTCCAGATAATGTATCATATCAAATGCTCCAATTATTACCTATTAGAGCAAAGAAGGCATTATTAAATAGGTATAATGATATTTTTCGCAATCACAGTACACCTGTTAGTTGGAATGACTTTTTCCTAATTCCCATTCTTAAAAATAAGCAGTTACCCACTGAGGTAAGTAATTATCGCGGTATAGTCCTCGGTTCGTGCCTCCGTAAAGTCTTTCTAAAGATCATACTTCGAAGAATCCTATGGGTATTAGAATACTATAACTTGACGCCTCGATATCAATGTGCCTTTTTTAAGGGACGCAGTACATCTGATGCATTAATAGTTTTGTTATCGATTTACTATTAGCTCGTCATAGAAAACATAGTACCATAGCGGTTTTTCTTGATATTCAACGGGCTTATGATTCCGTACCTTTGAACATATTATGGGAAAAACTTGCAACTCTTAAGATTCCTGAGGGATTTATTAGCATTCTCAGACAACTTCTGACTTATCGAACACTCCGATTTAAATCGACACCTTATACAATCCAGCCCCGGCAGGTAAGTAATGGGTTGCCACAGGGCGATATTCTGAGTGGTATTCTTTTCGCTGTTTTCATGAAAGATTTTGAAGCGGTCATTTTACGTCATGCTCGACTACAGGCGTATGCTGACGATTTTTTGCTTTATTGTACACATGAAGATTTACAGCTCTGTAGACAACATATTAGTTTCACGCTTCATGAAGCTAGAACATGGTTAGAGGCCTATGGGTTAAATCTTTCCATAGCGAAATGTCGAGCAATGATATTTACACATCACCGAACCTATGACCGATCGCCACTTGCTTTTGATCAGTATGAAATACCAGTGGTTAGTCACCATAAATATCTTGGGTTATTTATCGATCAAAAACTTACATGGAAACATCATTTTTTATATTTGCGTTCGAAGAGTGAACGGTATCTTCAGGTAATACAGGCTGTAACCCGTAGGCAATGGGGGGCAGATCCCGTTGTGGTGCTATCTTTGTACAAAACCACTATTAGGTCGATATTGGACTACGGATCACATATTTTTGACGTAGCCTCTTCTACTAACTTGAATATTCTTAACACTTGTCAATATAAAGCAATACGCTCCTGTATTGGAGCTTTAAAGTCCACACCTACCAATGCCCTTTTAGTTGAAGCCTGCGAAGCTCCCTTACAAGTACGTAGAAAAATACTTGCGACGAAATATTTACTTAAAAAGTTTTCTTTCACAAGTCATCCTTTAATTCCGAAGTTACAGTTACTCTCGGAGTATTATTCCGTTCGGCGCCAGGGTTTACGCAGATTGCCCGTACTGTTTCATGCTTTTAATACATTGAAGTCGAAACAGTGTACCTTAATACACAGTGTTACTTTACTACCCTATACCTTACCCTATCAGGTTTCTTATTTTAAGCCTCAAATAATATGGCCTATGCGTAATGGCTCTACTAACGTTCCTTGTCTGCAGGGGACCGAGATATGTCCTGTTAAAAGAGTGAAATTTTCTCATATTCCACGAAGCATAAACATTTTTACAGATGGGGCAAAGAACATTAATGGAGTTGGTTCCGCTTATTATATACCTTCTCTAAATGTTAAAGAACAATATGGTTTGCCTAGTGACTGTTCGATTTTTACGGCGGAGTTATTCGCCATACAGCAAGCTTTACTTTTTGTTCAGCGACAGGGATATACGCGAGCTACAATCTATACGGATTCGCTGAGTGCATTACAATCTTTGGTTTCGTATGAGTTATCCTATAATTGGTATATATACAATGTCAAGAGTCTCCTTTATATGCTTGACAACGTCGGTATTTCCATAACTTTAGTATGGGTACCAGGTCATGTGGGTATCGAGGGTAATGAAAAAGCAGATTGTCTTGCAAAACAAGCTTCTCGTCTTCCTGTTCCGAATACTAACAATATTGTTCCAGCTTCTGATTATGTAGTTGTTATCCGACAGGAGGGGCGTCAAGAATAGCAGAATTTCTACCACCAGACTGCACAAGTCAAAGGTAACTTCTATTATCATTTACAACCAACACTTTTAGTTAAACCTTGGTTTATACGAGGATCTTATACTAGACGACATATTATTAACATCATTCGGTTACGGTTTAATCATGCCCTTACACCACAATATCGATCCCGTTTCCATTTAACGCAGGATACAAACTGTTTGTGTGGTACAAATATCCGTAATGGCGACTCCAACCACATTTTATTTGAATGTTCTTTATATGCTAACCCCCGTAAAAAACTTATGACTAAACTCAAGCGACTCAAGCAGGTTTTTCCTACCAGTGTTTCTTGTTTGCTCTGTAATCCTACAGTCGAGATTATTCGAGTGCTAAATATGTTTCTAGATGAAGCCAATATCGTGTTATAATTCTGTCTGTAATATAGGGTGAGAATTGCTTATGCTTTTGAAGGTTCTATTTGAGTGATTCCTCATATCATTAGTGTATTACTTGTGAGTGCTATTTTGGATTCTTCGTGTGGGTGAAGCTTTAGACGCAGTGTGATTGCAAGATTGGAAGTTTCCCGTATGACAACAGTCTACTCTAGCAAAATAGGGTTGTTATGTGATATAGTGAAGTTCAGTGTTTTGTGTTTTTCTACTTGCAAGCTCAAGCATCAATTATTGAACTGAAGTTTTCATTTATACTAGTGTGTTTACATGAGTAAGCGAGTATTGACTGGGTGAAATGTCGTAGACACAGCCCATAAGCATCAGCAAGCAAGCAATCTTTGCGCGCGAAGGGAACTTGGTCGTACGGTAAGTAATAGTGCTTGTTAGACGAAAATTTGTTGAGATTCTTTCGCATTGAACAAGATTTTTGATCCAGTTTTTTGAAAGTGTGGAGTGAAATTACAATTATACGCGTTCTTAGTGTGAAGAAATAGTATTATGATCATGAACGTATTTCACATTGAACTACCTAGCTGTTGCGAGTAAACGTGTGTGTGATTGTGCTTCTTACCTGCTGTTTGGAATAAAATTCAAAATATAAACTGTGTGCATTATGCTCTGTTTTACTTCTTCCTTTCTTTCTCCTGTTTTCCATTTCCATACATAAAAGTCGTGGGAAGGGTTTAACGAAAGAGCGAAAGAATGAGGTTACGTTAGATCGTGATTTAGGCAAATATGGGCGTTTTGGGATTTTATATGAATTGCATTAAAATTTTCAGTAATCAATGTTGCATTTATTATTTAATAGATGTAAATGTGCATTAAAATGCGAACGGTGAAACAACGATACAAGCTAGCATTATAGCAGTATTGCCAACATACAAATACGGTAATTGCAATTTGCTTTTCAAGTAAAAGACACGAGAGAAGCTTTAGATACAACTTTCCTACCGAAATGCAATCATTATCTCTATCACAATTAAAATTTTAACAAAGTAACAACTGTTATTATCAAGTTTATTACGAGGTATTATCGTGGTATTTAATTCCTTATGTTGGCGGAGATACAGGGGCCACTATAGCTTCCATGACCTGTTTTCTCAGTGAACTATATTATACAGGAGTGACGGATCTATTTCTCTTATATGATCCTTGGGTTGAACCTTAGCCTACAAGGAATACAAAGCCTGCTCACTCGCAGTGTTCTCTTCAGAAACAGTGTCCGCCTGGCAGTGCGCGTCTTGACCGCTGCAGCGCTAGTATACCACCTCACATCAGCACTCAGTATCATTGGTAACGGGAGTTAAAACCAGCACAAATTGACCTCTATACTATACTTCCTGTATATTATACACATTACTGAACAGAATGAAGTAGAAAATATTTAATGTTCACCTTTTACCCCTAGGAGTTCAATTCAGCTGTGGATTTTCATTTCAGATAACACATATAACTGTCGAAATTTATGTCCGGCATTTAAAAGGATATACGGTCTGCACTAGATATTTTTACTACCGCACCATAGATTTTCAGTGAAAAGGAACGACTTTAACTATTTTCCTTCATATTTTATTCTCATAAATTGTTTTTCTTCTCGAGAAATATTCTCAGCGATACTCATCTGTCATGCCATTAGCGTAGTTAGTGACAGAGAGATGCAGAAACTTCTTCAGTATTATTCTGCTTTGTTTCTCGGGATGATCACTTTTCTCACACTGTAGAATAGAATTTTTAGCAACACGTGGCAACAGTATTTCGGTTAATGTCTGTGCTGTTTTTGGACTGCCCAGCGTTACCGATAACATTTCGTCCCTTACTTGCCCCTGTTTCATCAGCAGTGAAACAAAACTTGGCCTTGCATACCTGAGGCCACCTCTGACTTTGATTTTTTTAATGACGTTAGTGGAGATGGACTCTGGATACTACTCATTTTATCAACAAACTCTTGACATGGCATGTGGTCTTCGACAACTCTTACCAAATACCCTCCAATATATGCCATTGCAGCACTCGACGGAGCGGTCACTAAGGTTCCATAACTTATTCTTGGTACCACCTACACAACAGAATAAGTAAATTATTATCAGCAGAATAGGAGCAATAATAATAAGTAACCTCAATTTTGCAGTCTCATGGTCTGCGTGTTTACTGTACCATACCTGGTCTGTTTATTGCTTTAATCCATAATTCCCTAGTTGGCTCTTAGCAAGGGAATTCATGGAAACTAGTTCCAGGAACTTTATTTCTAGAGCCTTGTTTACAAAACGGAACGCAGCAGCACATCAGCGTAATATGATTGACGTATTTTAACCATATCCTTTTCCCATTTGGCCAGTGTGTGAATTAAGCAAAAGGTGTCAGGTTCCAATTTATCCTCAATTTACAAGAGTTTCCCCGTTTCACATCGGGTGGTAAAATTATATTCTGCGACGTTTGCAGCAAGAGGTGAGTGAAACATGTTTTATATTTCCCCATAACAAATTATTATCAATTTAACAAAATCAACACGGTGTTTTAAATAATGCATATTAAGATACGTAAAACAGCAGCTGCCTAAAAATACTGTAGAGCCTAATTCAGAGTCTGTTTTAGGCAGTTAAAATAACATTTTAGCACCTAAAAATCACTATATCAACAAACACAAACACCAGTCCCCGAGCCAGAAGAATAAATTAGACGTGATTATAATCACCCATCCGGCCGGCAATCGAATCTGGGACCTTCTGAACCGAAGGCCTCAACTCTGACCATTCAGCCAAGGATTCGGACAAATCGCACACGCCTATGAACCGGCAGCAGCGAATCCTGAGTTAGCATGAAATTTTCAAACACAACTGGAAAGCATCGAAAGGGAAGCCGAATGAACACCATGGGTTTCTATGTCGAGTGCTGCAATGGCATATATTGGAGGGTATTTGGTAAGAGTTGTCGAAGACCACATGCCATGTCAAGAGTGTGTTGATAAAATGAGTAGTATCCAGAGTCCATCTCCACTAACGTCATTAAAAAAATCAAAGTCAGAGGTGGCCTCAGGTATCCAAGGCCAAGTTTTGTTTCACTGCTGATGAAACAGGGGCAAGTAAGGGACGAAATGTTATCGGTAACGCTGGGCAGTCCAAAAACAGCACAAACATTAACCGAAATACTGTTGCCACGTGTTGCTAAAAATCCTATTCTACAGTGTGAGAAAAGTGATCATCCCGAGAAACAAAGCAGAATAATACTGAAGAAGTTTCTGCATCTCTCTGTCACTAACTACGCTAATGGCATGACAGATGAGTATCGCTGAGAATATTTCTCGAGAAGAAAAACAATTTATGAGAATAAAATATGAAGGAAAATAGTTAAAGTCGTTCCTTTTCACTGAAAATCTATGGTGCGGTAGTAAAAATATCTAGTGCAGACCGTATATCCTTTTAAATGCCAGACATAAATTTCGACAGTTATATGTGTTATGTGAAATGAAAATCCACAGCTGAATTGAACTCCTAGGAGTAAAAGGTGAACATTAAATATTTTCTACTTCATTCTGTTCAGTAATGTGTATAATATACAGGAAGTATAGTACAGAGGTCAATTTGTGCTGGTTTTAACTCCCGTTACCAATGATACTGAGTGCTGATGTGAGGTGGTATACTAGCGCTGCAGCGGTCAAGACGCGCACTGCCAGGCGGACACTGTTTCTGAAGAGAACACTGCGAGTGAGCAGGCTTTGTATTCCTTGTAGGCTAAGGTTGAAAGTAAGATGCGTGTGCAGTGCGCTTATGCAAGATTTCTCATTATAAGGATACTGATACATGTGAAATATATTCATATTCAGATCGTAGTACCGGTACTGGTATACTACAAAATCTTCATCAACATAAAGAACAAAAATATATGATCAAGGTCAACCGTTTCACAGCGAATGGTTAGATATATTCAGCACAAGAGCATCTTCTCCATAAACAACCGCTCCGTTAAAAGCGCTAATGGTGACCGTGTAAGTGACTACTAGCGCTAAAGGTGGCGAAACAATCACTAACGTGCAGGCCATGCTAGTTTAAGAAACGACGTTGGTGTTTTAGATTCAACCACGACCTTAACGCACTTAAATACAATCCAATTTTGTGCACTTCGCATTTGTATCGGTGCTCTTAGTACTACGCCTACTAATGCTCTACTTGCGGAAACTGTCGATCCCTCTCTACAAATACGGCGCCTTATGTTAACCACAAAATACCTATTTAAGAAATTTGCCATAATCGCTACTCCTCTCATTCCAAAATTATAACTTCTATTTGAACTTTCTGACACTTTCCGTCATCGTCTTATTAAAATGCCGGCTCTATATCATGCATATAGTTATTTACATGAACACCGAGATTCCATTTTACGTATGACCAAGCTACCGTATTACTCCTTTTCTTATGAATGTTTTATCCATCGCCCTTATGTTATTATACTTCCTGCTTCTAATTATAGCCGCGATGTTACTTTGCACAGTACACAAGTACAGATTCACAAAAAATTATGTGTCTCACCCTTTCCTAATTCTGTAGACATTTTCATAGATGGATCGAAATCATCGACTGGTGTTGGAGCGGCCTTTTTTTCTGTACAACCACAGTTTGTCCAACAAATTAGATTACCCAATTATTTTTCCATTTATTCTGCTGAACTTTTTGCCGTCAGACAAGCCCTCCTTTATGTTATACAACATCATTATACCAAAGTAACTATTTACACTGATTCAATGAGTGTATTACAATCACTCTCCTCCATCTCCTTTTCATTCAACTGGTATTTACATAACGTGAAACATTTAATTTACACCCTTGAATATTCAAATGTATACCTTACTTTTGTTTGGGTGCCAGCTCACATTGGAATTTACGGTAATGAACAAGCTGATAATGCTGCTAAACAAGCGTCACGTCTTCCACTCTCCGCTTTCCCTATAGCTACTCCACCCACTGATTACTTTATACATGTTAAACATAAGGCCCGTGAAGATTGGCAAAATACTGCAAACTACAAGGGTCGATCATACTACCAACTTCAACCTCTCATACTCCTACAACACTGGTTCGTATCAGGTCAGTATTCCAGACGACACATCATTACTATCATCCGTCTTAGATTTAATCATACGCTTACACCACTGTATAAATATAAATTTCAACTGTCAACTCACTCACTTTGTGTATGTGGTTCTCTCGACGCAGATGCTAACCATATCTTTTTCAATTGTTCTTTATATCGTTCAGCTAGACTCCGTTTTTTACATCACCTTGTTCAGCATAAAATTCCTTTGCCTTCTAGCATATCTTGCTTACATTATAATTTGACACCTAACGTCATTTCATTAATTACCACGTTTCTTGATGACACTAACCTAACTCTATAACTAGATACTACATCATGATTTCATTGGTCTTGTTGTTTTAGTGAGTAGACATGTTCCTGGATTCCTTTGTGTTCGATTATATAACTGATAATTCATCTCCTCCTGCTTCCCTAAACCTGGCTTTCTACCTTCTATACGAAGTTTTAGCATTTGCTTTAATTATTCTTCCCGCTATATGAGTTTATCAAGTGTATATTGTATATATTGTCGAGTGTTTTTATTCAGTGCTCAGTATGGTTAGGTGTCTATATAGTTCTTGTTAACTACATAAGAATATTGACTGGGCAAAAATTAATAAATAAGGAGCCCAAAAACATTTCACGAAGAAGAAGAGAAGAAGAAGAAGAAGAAGAAGAAGAAGAAGACCGACTCCAATTATCAGACCTTAATGCTACTCTCGATCGTTCAAATGTGGCGAGTCGAGTAGCCGGATATGTTGGAAACATGGGTTTTTTTGTTGTTGTTATAATATGTGCTCGGAGTAATTTCATGAAAGTTAACGATTAATATTAGTTTCTTTTTAGAATATAAGTGTGCGAGTGTATTTATATGGGTAAGTGGATACTTGGTATCTGTCATTATATGTAGTAATGTGAGAATGTGTTTGTTTTGATCTTGTTGTGAACCAGGTTTAAGTCTGATTATGACAATGCCTCTCATACAACTACTCTTAATGTTTCTCCGGAATAAAACATTAATAGAGAAATTGATTTAGGAATACACATCGTGATTATTTTGAAATCGATGACAAAACTGTAGTGTGCGCACATCATTTTGAAAATAAGTCTCAGGTTAGGGAAGACTTTTCTCTAATTCCAAACGGTGAACCTATTCGTACTTACTTCTCTATTCGTGTTCCTCGAAAAATATTAATTTGTATAGAATATAATTGATATTGTGATATTCCATCCGTGTCGAGTGATTTAGATGCATGTGTATTTTATAAGTGTGACAGATGGAGCAATCCGTATACTGTTACACAGAAGAAATAGTGACATGTAGGGATTAGCTCGGTTTTTAACGCAGGGTTTTACATTACCAACACCTTCCGATTCATGCTGTGGTTATCTGTTATCAAGCAGACTACGCGAAATTGAAGTTTGTCCATGTAGGTTAGACATCAGTGTTTAGAGTCAATAGAGTTCTTGCACTCGTGTTCTTTAATGGGTAAAAATGTATTATAGTGTCTGAACGTTTCATTACTAAGTATTGCTATGCCATATGTCAACATTATGTTAGCATTACTAGGGCCGTTCATTAGGTTAACATAATTATTTTGGATGTACTCGGGCTAAGTGGGTCAGATAGTTAAGTGGCTGGCCTTCTGACCCCAAGTTCGCAGGTTCGATTCTGGCTCTGTCCGGTGGTATTTGAAGGTGCTCAAATAAGTCAACCTCGTGTCCGTAGATTTACTGGCGCCTAAACGAATTAATGTGGGACTAAATTTCGGATTTCGGCGTCTCCGAAAAACCGTAAAGAAGTAGTTAGTGGGACGTAAAGCTAATAACATTATTATGTCGGGTGTACTTCCTTTTCATTGGGTGCTGAGCGTAAGAAATTGTCCACCACTTCAAAAATAAGGCAACAAATTATGTTTCATAGTTCTTATGAGACCGAATAAATTGAGGAATTTCACATTTGAATTTATTTTTAAACATTCAAGATAATGTCATAAATATCATTTTAACAGTCCTTTCATGTATTTTCCTCCATCCAGCGAAGTGAAATCTAAGAGGAAACGTGATTTGACTAATTGAAATTTCTAAATAATCAGCTTATTCTCTTTTCTAGTAGAATATATGTGATTCTAACAGTGGCGTATACTGAGGGCTAGCAACGCTGTCGGTGAAGCCCAAACCTCAATTGATAATGACGGAAGTCTAAAGCACATTATAATGTAAACATCTGAAGCATTGTTCCATTTACAAAACTTGAAATCAGTGAGGAAAAACGTCGCACATATTTCTGAAGGCCAGTACACACGAAGCGCCAAAGTTGCGGAACACGTGTATCGCGACAAGTTCCAGGGATGTCCTGCGACATTTCTTCCGTGTTTGGGACTGTGGCGATACAAAAGTCGCATATCGCAGGTCTCCCATTCGAAATGGGATACGTGATACAAATGTTGCGCAACATGATATAGTCTGGACGTGTCGCGAGACAAAGTCCCGGGACACGCCATTGCCAGTGTGCAGATAGCCGCCACGTGTTGGTGTTGTGTTTCGTGTTCTGTTGTTTTGCGATGGAAACTACTCTAAAAATCATTGAGGATTTACGCACACTCCCTTGTCTTTGGGATGTTATGTCTACCGAGTGTAAGAACAGAGACAAATGGAGGGAAGCAATGGAGTCTCTGGCTAAAAAGTTCACTATGTCCATTTCTTGCCGATTCCTTGTATCGCAACAGTCTAGGGACAGTGTCTCGCAACTGTCCCAATACAGTGTCCCGCGACTTTGTCGCTAGGTGTGTACTAGCCTTGAGAGCAAGGCATCGGGGTCTCATATTGCAGTCCAAACTCTCGCCACACAAGCTGGTTGCTCCATATCGGACAGGAGTGCGGACCGGCGTTGGGTAGGTGTGCCAGGCTTTGGTCCATCAGATCGTCACTGCTATCAGCCATGAGTTACTCATCGTATATACTTTCTAACCTCATACTTCTGACTTAATGATATAGATAAGAGTGTGCGGGTATTTCACTCCCGTCTACTTCTGCATCCTTGTAGGAAGAGACTGCAGGGCTGCTGTTATAGGAGCAATATAGTTTTATTTTTATTGGTAGATCTGCTAAAATGAAATGCCATCTTTCAGGTTTAGTGTATTATTTTGTTGGTTGGAATCGAACCTATGATCGTAGGTCGGACACCACCACTGATCTCCCGAGGAAGCTAATTAATCAGTGTACGATGGGTACGACCGCTGTAAAATCCAACATTTTTATTTACTATTAATAATAATAATAATAATAATAATAATAATAACAATAATGGAGCGTGGCATCTGTACTTTAAACTTGGTGTTGACCTACAGGAGATAAAATGAATTCTGAATACTCAATCATTCCTACTGGCATGTTTATTAATCTGACGTTTTTCATATGTAAATGACTTCATTCAGCCTCAGTGCGAACAACTTACGTGTTTGTATCAACGCACCAGAGAGAGAGAGGCACTGTCTGTCATTAACACGGAAGATCTTTGCGTTTACGAGACTAGGAGTTTTATCTCTTTGTAGAGAATCTTCGCTTTATTCTGGAGATATGAACTAACAGTGGAGGCCACGCAAATCGGAGCAGCTTTTCTGTGTTTCAAATGGCTGTTTAACATATTTAAACTCAGCCTATTCTAGCTTACTTCTTATTGTTTTCATTATTCATATGTCAGGTACGTTGATTCTTCTTTTATACTGATTCTACATTTATTGCGGGGGCATTCATTTGATTTAATTATAACTGACTGATACGCATCTTCCGGGCCCACAGCATGAATGGAATGTGTGTGTGTTATTATTATTATGATTATGCGATGTTGGTAACTGGGTCTCAAACTGATTTTGATGTGCACTCCGTCGTATGGTATTTTGCCATCGAATGTGTGTAAACACGCCGTGTCGACTCGAAGCTCCATTTTAGTCGTACGGAGCGCGAGAAACGATGGGTTTGAGTACGGAATATTTATCCGATCCCGTTATTGAATTGTTTGGGCCGTGCACGCTGTTGGCTGTATGATACGAGACCCGTTGTTGTGACCAGGTGAGTTGTGCAATGTGGATTGGTGTTGATCTAATAAAATGCAGCTGCCGTTCATATTTCTTGCCCATGCCGGCAAATGTGTGAGTGCGTGTCCGTGAGTCAGGGGAGTGCGAAGGTGACGTATCGGTCAGTTGTATTTTCACTTTTAATCATGGTTGTGTGTTTTTTTATCTCGATACTCCATTATTTATTTTTGCAATGTCTTGATCTTGGCCGATTGCTCGCCCGTGAGGCCGCCGTATTTGTTTACTGTATTCTTTTGGGTTGTGTGCATGCCCATTAGTGTCTTTGGGATTTTAAACTTTGAGCCTTGGTACAGAGATGTTGGTCTCTTTGGGATGTTATTATCTAACGTTTTGGTTCTTCTTGCTACCTTTATTCTCCGTGATGCGTGGAGGCTTTGATGAGATGATGCTATTGTTGTGTGAATAATGGCGTGTATACACACGAGTACTATTGATGAAAAAGGGATCTCGTGAAAGAAACGACGTTATTGTGCCGTGTAAATTGTGATAATAATGCCACAGGATGTACCAAATTTCTATTAGGGGAGGTGAGCTATGTGGTAATTTTTTATTTTAATCTTGGAGTATAATAACGACACGCTCACTTAATGATGTTGAGAGAATTCTTCAACAAGGTATTCTATTGTTTGAATCCTTTAACTATCTTTTCATTACTGGCTTTTCTCGCTAAGACCTTTGTTTGAATTTTATTTAATCAATAAACCCCCATGTAAATTTCATTCTGATTTTTATTGCTGTAATTGTAGTTTCATTTCCTTGTTCACCGATAACGAGGGTCATCTCCAGTTCAGGGCTGAGTCTCGGCGTTTCTTAGTCGCGTTTCACGCCTCATTTCCTCCCGATGTTCGTCTTATTAAAGCGGTAAGGGAGGGGTGTGATTCAATACTTCATAAACACTCAGTCCCCTAGCCAGGGGAATTGACAGTATGAGGGGTTGATTCTGAACAGTGAATTGGGGCCATTGGACCAAAGGCAATCATTCTATCCATTTAGCCACAAAGGTGGACTTTCATTTGCTAAACCTTAGGCTTCCATCTCCACTAGTCAAGGGTTCAGCATTAGCAGTTGCAGAGGCCAGGGCGGTAGCTTGTGGAACAGCTTAGCAGCCTTGACAACACAGTAGGCTTCTCCGTTTTCTACTGGCTGGAGCTCAAAACGCTGAAGATTACATTTATTAGTTCAATTAATGAATACATCCCATAACTTAAGTACAAAAAGTAAACTAAGTGAATTAAACACGTATATAAAAGCTGTGAAAATGTGTGTGTGTGTAATTTTTCCGTCCATCTCTTCACTACGTTAGAAGATAGTGTTACATGCGTGTGCTATATAATGTTTTGAATATCTGTGTTTATTATTCATATCATAAATAGGAGCAAATCCATCTCCTTATCACAATACGATGTAGATTTCTTGCATACGACTGTGGTTGAGTCAACAGAAGAGCAATACGAGGCAAAACAGTAAGGTAATTTCCCGTTGTTTACTTCAAGGTTCTGTGATTGTGACTTGTTATTCTTGCTCAATAGCTATGCGATTGTGTAGTCGAAAGAGACGAGTCCCTTATGTTTTACAGACAAATTTCCCTAGCATTTGCATTGTAACATCGCTAATCATTTTACCAAGGAAATGGATCAGTATTGTTGGTTGAAGTGTCATACAGTCCTAGCATTTGCTTCGTAACCCCAGATTTTGCATAGTAACATCGCTAATCATTTTACCGAGGAGACGAATCAATGTTGTTGGGTGATGTGTCATACAGTCCTAGCATTTGCTTTGTATTTTGGCACCTGAGCATCCGACGATTTCCGTAGAAGTGTCGACAGACAAACCTCCCCAGCATTTGCATAGTAACTTCGCTAATCATTTTACGGAGGAGACGAATCAATGTTGTTGGGTGATGTGTCATACAGTCCTAGCAATTGCTTTGTATTTTGGCACCTGAACATCCGACGATATCCGTAGAAGTGTCGACAGACAAACCTCCCCAGCATTTTCATAGTAACTTCGCTAATCATTTTACGGAGGAGACGAATCAATATTGTTGGGAGATGTGCCATACAGTCCTAGCAATTGCTTTTGTTTTTTCGCACATCGGCATCCGCGGAAATCCGTAAAAGTAGTTAGTGCGATACAAAGTCATTATTATTATTATTATTATTATTATTATTATTATTATTATTATTATTATTATTATTATTATTATTATTATTATTATTATTATTATTGTGATTGAAAAAATTGTCGGGTACTGTAACATACAGTCCTAGGTTATGCTAAGATAGCAGCACGATCTAGCGGATGAAGTTTAGTTCGATGGTCGATGCATGTAAAATCGATAGGTGATGTGTACACGCTTTGAAACATGGCAATTCATACTGCTGCTCTGTTCCCAAGACTTCTAAGCATAGCTCACCTTAATGTTGCTCTTAACGACGTCGAGCTAAGGATTGATTACGTGACCGTGACGTCACGGCCACGTGCTCTTGTTTGGTAAACATAGCCACGTGCTTTTTTCTGACAGCTGTCTTCTTGACGAACCCTAACCTCACTTTGGAGGACAATAGAGCGTCGCTAACCTCACTGCTGCCATCTTTACGGTGGTAAACCTCAAGGCTGCCACCTTATGCATGTTAGAGCGGAGGAATTTAAAATCCAACAACGGAACATTGCTAACCTCACTCTTACCATCTTTACGGCGGTAAACCTCAAGGCTGCCACCTTATGCATGTTATAGCGTAGAATTTAAAATCCAACAACAGAACATTGCTAACCTCACTCTTGCCATCTTGAAAAGTTCAGTGTTCCAAACACTAGTTCGAAAAACGTAACTAATCGCACCTCAGGGATTTTATTAGGTAAGACGTAACCCCTAGGTTCCATTCCTTGTTCTGAACATAAAACCATTTACCAATAAAGATTAATTTTCTACACTTAACAAAGTACAAGCGTTCTTGCTGATAGCGATCGATGAGGTTGTGGTACCCCCTAACATGTTCTAAACACATGTTGTATTGAGTACAGTGTTCGATTCTAGTCTTGATCACTTATTTTGTGTTCTGAACACATCGATCAATGTTCTGATCACATGTTGTATCGAGTACAGTGTTCAATTCTAGTCATGATCACTTATTTTGTGTTCTGAACACATCAATCAATGTTCTGATCACATGTTGAAGTTAACAACATCGATTACAGTGTTCTATTCTAGTCTTGTTATGTTTCAATCTGATCAAGGGTATCCCATGACATATTCTAAACACATGATGTATTGAGTACAGTGTTCGATTCTAGTCTTGATCACTTATTTTGTTTTCTGAACGCTTCAATCAATGTTCTGATCACATGTCGTATCTAGTACAGCGTTTGATTCTACTCTTCTTATGTTTCGAAAGTCTAAACATGCACAATAATGTTATCGCTGCACACGCTTGCCTTCGCGATGCAGGTTTAAACTTGTTCGATATAAAGCTATGCCTTGACATAAGAGGCGGAGGAGGAGGTAGAGAAGGAGGAGGAGGAGGAGGAGGATGAGCATGATAAGGCCTTAACAGCCTATGTATAGTCGCCATTGTTTAAGGATGATAGCTGTCAAAAGAATTTTTCAAATTATCCACCACCACATTTCAGCTAAAGAGGGCAGCAGGGTGCTCTGTTGATTAAGCACATAGAATTTCAAATTGCCCTCCACCGCATGCATAACAGCAGCTGTTAAATCATTGGTCAGAAAAATTTTGTCCGTTTTGCTCTACGATGCACTGCTTTCGAGATATTTAACATTTTGCATTTAAGCCCCAAATTTAATGAATCGAACTAGCACGACACGTTAGCCTCTAAGCTAAGAGCAGCAGCCATCTTGCGCAAGCACCCTTAAAGCGTCTCATAAGGAGTTGTGTATAGCCGCCATCTTGTGTCCGCCATCTTGCGCAAGCATCCTTAGGGCGTCTCTAGTCATCTTGTGCAAGGACCCTTAAGCCACCTCATAAGAGCAACCGCCATCTTGCGCAAGCATCTCTAGGGCGTCTCATAAGGAGCCATGTATAACCGCCATCTTGCGCAAGCATCCCAAGGGAGTCTATGTATAGCGGTTATCTTGCATAAGCACCTTTAAGGAGTCATGTATAGCCACCATCTTGTGCAATTAGCGTCGAGAGATAGCTGATGTAGAATTTTTCTTTTTTAAATTATCCGCCACCATATTTCAAAAGGAGCCATGTATAACCGCCATCTTGCGCAAGCATCCCAAGGGAGTCTATGTATAGCGGCCATCTTGCATAAGCACCTTTAAGGAGTCATGTATAGCCACCATCTTGTGCAATTAGCGCCGAGAGATGGCTGCTGTAGAATTTTTCTTTTTAAATTATCCGCCACCATATTTCAACTAAAGAGTGTAGCACTGAGGTTTGCGATGTAAGATGGCGGATGACAGCTGACAAAAAAGCGCGTGAGTTTGTTTACCAAACAAGAGCACGTGGAATTTGCCGCCACCACATAGATGGCAGCACGGTGCTCTCTTGATTAAAGATGGCGGATGACAGCTAACAGAACTTTTCAAATTGCCCGCTACTACAGAGAGCAGCACGGTGCTCTGTAGATTAAAGATGGCGGATGACAGGTGATGAAATTACCCGCATGATAGCAGCACAGTGCTCTATTGATTAAAGATGGTGGATGACAGCTGTCAAAAAAAGCACGTGGCTTTGTTTACTAAACAAGAGCACATAGATTTTTTTCAAATTGCCGCCACCACATTTCAAAGGTATCTAGCTAAAGAGCGCAGCACAGAGGTTTGTGATGCAAGATGGCGGATGACAGCTGTCAGAAAAAAGCACGTGAGTTTGTTTCCAAACAAGAGCATGTAGAATTTTTCAAATTGCCGCCACCACGTAGAGGGCAGCACGGTGCTCTCATGATTAAAGATGGCTGCTGTCACGTGGAATTGCCTGCCACCACAGGTATCTAGCTAAAGAGGGCAGCATGGTGCTCAAAGATGGCTGCTATCAAAAAGCATTTTTCAAATTATCCGCCACCACATTTCAATGGTAAGTAGCTAAAGAGGGCAGCACTGTGCTCTATAGATTAAAGATGGTGGATGACAGCTGTCAAAAAAGCATGTGGATTTGTTTATCTCACGCTAGTGAGGTTAAGTTGGTAGCACTAAGGTTTAGGCCCGTTAAGATGGCAGCACTGCGGATGACAGCTGTGACGAATTTACATCTACTACGATAAAGAGGGCAGCACTGTGCTCTATAGATTAAAGATGGCGGATGTCAGCTGTCAAGAAAGCACATGGCTTTGTTTCCAAACAAGAGCACGTGGAATTTGCCGCCACCACATTTCAAAGGTAAGTAGCTAAAGAGGGCAGCACGGTGCTCTCTGGATTAAAGATGGCGGATGACAGCTGTCAAAAAAAGCGCATGGGTTTGTTTCCAAACAAGAGAATGTAGAATTTTTCAAATTGCCGCCACCACATAGAGGGCAGCACTGTGCTCTCTTGATTAAAGGTGGCTGCTGTCACGTGAAATTGTCTGCCACCACAGGTATCTAGCTAAAGAGGGCAGCACGGTGTACAAAGATGGCTGCTGTCAAAAAGCATTTTTCAAATTATCCGCCACCACATTTCAAAGGTAAGTAGCTAAAGAGGGCAGCACTGTGCTCTATAGATTAAAGATGGCGGATGACAGCTGTTAAAAAACACGTGGCTTTGTTTACCGCACGCTAGTTAGGTTAAGTTGGTAGCACTAAGGTTTAGACCCGTCAAGATGGCAGCACTGCGGATGACAGGTGACGAATTTTGCAGCTACTGCGATAAAGAGGGCAGCACAGTGCTTTGTGGTTTAAAGATGGCGGATGACAGCTGTCAAAAAGCACGTGGCTTCGTTTACCTCATGCTAGTTAGGTTAAGTTGGTACCACTAAGGTTTAGGTCCGTCAAGATGGCAGTACTGAGGTTAGCGATGCGTTGTTGTCTGTCAAAAAGCACGTGGCTTTGTTTACAAATCTGTCAAAAAGCACGTGGCTGTCAAAAACACGTGGCTTTGTTTACCTCATGCTAGTTAGGTTAAGTTGGCACTACTGAGGTTTAGGCCCGTCAAGATGGCAGTACTGAGGTTAGCGATTCGTTGTTGTCGATGACAGCTGTCAAAAAGCACGTGGCTTTGTTTACAAATCTGTCAAAAAGCACGTGGCTGTCAAAAAACACGTGGCTTTGTTTATCTCGAGCTAGTTAGGTTAAGTTGGTACTACTGAGGTTTAGGCCCGTCAAGATGGCAGTACTGAGGTTAGCGATGCGTTGTTGGCGATGACAGCTGTCAAAAAGCACGTGGCTTTGTTTACAAATTCAAATTTCCCGCGGGAGGTGGAGGAGGCATCTGGGAGGCCTCTGGCTGAGGTGGAGGTGGAGGAGGCCACTGGGAGGCCTCTGGCTGAGGTGGAGGTGGAGGTGGCCACTGGGAGCCTGAGGTGGAGGTGGCCGCCGAACCATCCAATTATACTACTATGATCTATGATTAAAATGTGTTCTGTATTCGTAGTAATGTTTATGCTGTGTGCCTTTGTTAAAATTCTGTTGGGAATCGAACCCGGCAACTTTTATGATTAAAGGGCAGCATGCGAACCCATTTTTATTGCATACAACGGTGGTTGTTTAAAGTAGCTGGCGGTTGCGAGCTGTGTAAGTAAAATGTTTTTTTATTGTGTAAGCAACGCAGAAGGGGCATACAAAGAAAAATCAGTAAGGTAGATTCTCGTTGTTTTTCTTCAATAGCATTTGTTTGGCAACATCGCTAATTATGTCTGCGTCTTTCTAAATTTTCCTCTTGAGGATTAGAACTTTGGGCCATGGGTTGGCGATTTCAGTGCCATTAGCTGAGCATACGATTTAGCTCTTAAAACAATAATCACAACCACCGAATACAAGGTCACAACTCAGCCACGCGGTTAGGGATGTGTAGCAGTAAGCTTTGCAATTAATGTAATATTAATCATATTTTAAAAATGTTAAGTTCTAGTAGTATGTGTTAATGCAATTCCAATGTAAATTTCTAGTAGCATTGTGCGTTAATGCCATTCCAACAGACTCTTTACTACTGAGTGCGATTCTAGTAATGTTCACATTACAGTAGATGATTAAATGTTTCTAGTGTTAAATCTATAAGCTCGAAATGTTACACTCAAACATTCAGTGCTCTAAACACCTGTTGTAAGAGTCGACCGAAATGCGTCCAGGAGGGGCTCTGAACTTTTGTGCTTCGGGGGTAAGCGATAACGGATATTCACATTAACTGCTACACTGCAGTGGCGTAAATAATAATAGTTTTAACACATGTACGCTTATTCGCTACAATCTAGATTGCACGCATATCAAACAACATGATATTAGTTAGTGATATAATTGTAATTACTAAATTTACCATTTCCGTTTTATCAATAATATTTTAGACTATGTTCTATTTATAGTCGGGTCAGAAATTTTGTTCACGGAATCCCTGAGCGAACTGGCATCGCCGTTAGAGACGTGTAGCTGTAAGCTTTGCATTTAGTGTAATAATAAACGTATCTTTATACTGTAAAGTTCTAGTACCATTATGTGATAATGTCATCGCAACGCACTTATAACGAGCGAATTGGCCACACGTTTAGGGATCTGTAGCTGTAAGCTTTACAATTAGAGAAATAATAAACGTATCTTTATACTGTAAAGTTCTAGTAGCATTATGTGCTAATGCCATTGCAAAACACCTATGCCGAGCGAATTGACCACGCGGTTGGAGATGTGTAGCTGTAAGCTATGCATTTAGTGTAATAATAATCGTATCTTTATACTGCAAAGTTCTAGTATCATTATGTGATAATGTCATCGCAACGCACCTATACCGAGCGAATTGGCCACAGGGTTAGGGATCTGTAGCTGTAAGCTTTGCAATTAGAGAAATAATAAACTTATCTTTATACTGTAAAATTCTAGTAGCATTATGTGATAATGCAATAGCTAAACACCTATGCCGAGCGAATTGGCCACGCGGTTAGGGATGTGTAGCTGTCAGGTTTGCAATTAGTGTAATTTTAATCATGTTTTTGTAATGTAAAGTTCTAGTAGCAATATGTGTTACTGCCATTCCAACAGACTTATACCGTGCGAATTGGCCACGCGGTTAGGGACTTTTATAAAAATAGTTTAACAATACACTTCTATTCCTCTTCCTTTTCCCTTATACTTAAGTTTTATATAAACCTAGACTATGATTATGTTATGAAAATCGTACTACACATATAAAATCAATCATTTTCTCCTAATCGAACCCTCTACATTCCTCATCCGCTCCCTTCTCTTCTTTCATCTGTTAAATAGAAAAAAGTAGGTAAGTAAAAAGTCAATGCACAAGTCTTAACAGGAGGTGCAAAAGGACAAGAGGACGTCTCTACACCATGCTCACCTGATTAATAACATAATACTAACGTAAGTATATCAGGTATGAAAATTCTGAAAAACAATTGTACGTGGTGTTAACAACATTGTTAAACAAGAGCACGTGGTCTGAGCACGTAGAGTGAAGATAGACACTTCGTCTGTAAGGTTAGCCTTGCTGTCTTTTCCCAAAAAAAACCCACCTGTCAAAAGCACATGGAGTGAGGTTAGCCTTAACCTGTTTTACCAAAATCACCGCCTCGTGGAATTAACTTAAAATAACAGGTGTGAGCTTAGGATCGTTCACTTTTTTCAAAATCCTCACACCTGTCAAAAGCAAATTAGAAGATAAAATAGAGTATCACCACAAGAGAGCAATAGCAAAAAGGGAAGTGCGGAAAAAGCACAGAAAGTGTTGGGAAAACTTTGTTTCACACCTGGAGACTGATATAACAAGACCACAACCATAGACCTATAAAATACTCAAGAAACTGAATAATGATGTGAAAGAAGACATACGCCTAAATGCAATACCTCTAACGGAGTGGCTCATTTATTTTCGGAACCTTTGGAGAGGTTCAAATATTGAGCCATTCCTTCTGCCAAAATCTCTTAACAAGTCTTCGGAAACCATTACTCTCGAAGAACTGGAGCTAGTACACAGAAAATTTGTTGTTGTTGTTGTTTGAGTCCAGTTCATAGACTGGTTTGATGCAGCCCTCCATGCCAACCTATCCTGTGCTAACCTTTTCATTTCTACGTAAATATTGCTTACTACATCTGCTCTAATCTGCTTGTCATATTCATACCTTGGTCTACCCCTACCGTTTTTACCACCTACACTTCCTTCGGAAACCAACTGAACAAGTCCTAGGTGTCTGAAGGTGTGTTCTATCATTCTATCTCTTCTTCTCGTCAAATTTAGCCAAATCAATCTCCTCTCACCAATTCGATTCAGTATCTCTTCATTCGTGATTCGATATATCCATCTCACCTTCAGCATTCTTCTGTAACACCACATTTCAAAAGCTTCTATTCTCTTTCTGAGCTAGTTATCGTCCATGTTTCACTTCCATACAATGCCACGCTCCACACGAAAGTCTTCAAAAACATCTTTCTAATTCCGATATCAATGTTTGAAGTGAGCAAATTCCTTTTCTTAAGAAAGCTCTTCCTTGCTTGTGCTAGTGTGCATTTTATTTCCTCCTTACTTCTGCCATCGTTAGTTATTTTGCTACCCAAGTAACAATATTCATCTACTTCCTTTAAGACTTCAGTTCCTAATCTAATATTTCCTACATCACCTGCCTTCGTTCGACTGCACACCATTACTTTTTTTTGTACTTATTTATTTTCATCTTGTACTCCTTACACAAGGCTTCATCAGCAACCATTCAGCAACTTCTCGAGATCTTCTGCAGTCTCAGATAAAATAACAATATAATCAGTAAATCTCAAGGTTTTGATTTCCTCTCATTGGACTGTGATTCCCTTTCCAAATTTCTCTTTGATGTCCTTTACTGCCTGTTCTATGTAAACATTGAAAAGGAGAGGGAACAAATTGCAGCCTTGCCTCACTCCTTTCTGGATTGCTGCTTCTTTTTCAAAGCCTTCGATTCTTATCACTGCAGACTGATTTTTATACAGATTGTAGATAATTCTTCGTTCTCGGTTTCTGATCCCTATCATCTTCAGAATAATAAATAGCTTGGTCCAATCAACATTATCGAATGCCTTTTCTAGATCTACGAATGCCATGTACGTGGGCTTGTCCTTCTTGATTCGATCCTCTAAGATCAGCCGTAAAGTCAGGATTGCTTGACGTGTTCCTATATTTCTTCTGAAGCCAAATTGATCTTCTCCCAACTCAGCTTCAACTTGTTTTTCCATTCTTCTGTAAATAACACGTGTTAAAATTTTGCAGGCGTGAGATACTAAACTAATGGTGCGGTAGTTTTCACACCTGTCAGCACCGGCTTTCTTTGGAATAGGTATAACAACATTCTTCCGAAAATCGGATGGGACTTCTACTGTCTCATACATCTTGCACACTAATTGAAATATCCTTGCCATGCTGGTTTCCCCTAAGGCAGTTAGTAATTCAGAGGGAATGTCATAAATTCCAGGTGCCTTGTTCCTATTTAGGTCACTCACAGCTCTGTCAAACTCTGACCTCAAAATTTGGTCTCCCATTTCATCAGCATCAACAGCCTCTTCATGTTCCAGAACCAAATTATCTACATCTTTATCTTGACACAACTGTTGGATATGCTCCTGCCATCTTTCTGCTTTGTCTTCTTTTCCTAGAAGTGGCTTTCCATCTGAGCTCTTAATATTCATACACCTAGATTTCCTTTCTCCAAAGGTTTCCTTGATTTTCCTGTATGCAGCATCTACCTTTCCCAGGACCATACAGCCTTCAACATCCTTGCACTTCTCCTTCAGCCATTCTTCCTTAGCTACCTTGCACTTTCTATCCACTTGATTCTTTAATTGCCTGTATTCCTTTCTGCCCTCTTCATTTCTAGCATTCTTGTATTTTCGTCGTTCATCAATCAGGTCTAGTATCTCCTGAGTTATCCACTGATTCTTAGTTGATCTTTCTTTCCTTCCTAACATTTCTTCAGCAGCACTTCTGACTTCGTTTTTCATGACTCTCCAATCTCCCTCTATAGTGTTTCCTTCAGCCTTTTCATTTAGTCCTTGTGCAACATGTTCCTTGAAACAATCCCTCACACTCTTTTGTTTCAAATTGTCTAGATCCCATCTTTTTAATTCTTTCCTTTCTTCAATTTCTTCAACTTCAGATGGCATTTCATTACCAACAAGTTGTGGTCAGAGTCCACGTCTGCTCCTGGGAAAGTTTTGCAATCCAACACCTGGTTTCTGAATCTCTGCCTAATCATAATGAATTCTATTTGATACCTTCCAGTGTCTCCAGGTCTCGTCCACGTATACAGCCCTCGTTTTTGGTGTTTGAACCAAGTATTGGCAAGGAGTAAATTATGATCAGTGCAGAATTCAACCAGCCGACTTCCTCTTTCGTTCCTTTGTCCCAATCCAAATTTTCCTACTGTATTACCTTCTCTTCCTTGACCTACCACTGCATTCCAGTCTCCCATCACAATTACATTCTCGTCACCTTTTACATATTGTATTAAATCTTCTACCTCCTCATATATTATTTCGATTTCTTCATCATCCGCTGAACTAGTAGGCATATAGACCTGCACTATTGTGGTGGGCATTGGTTTGGTGTCTATCTTGACGACAATAATTCTTTCACTATGCTGGTCGTAGTAGCTTACCCGCTGCCCTATTTTATTATTCATTATAAACCAACTCTTGCATTTCCCCTCTTTGATTTTGTGTTGATAATTCGGTAGTCGCCTGACCAAAATGTTGTTCTTCCTGCCAACGTACTTCAGTTATACCGGTACCAACTACATGTAACTTTAGCCTATCCATCTCCCTTTTCAGATTCTCTAACCTACCACAACGATTCAAACTTCTAACATTCCACGCTCCGACTCGCAGAATGTCAGTATCCATCTTCCTGATGATCGCCCCCTCTCGTGTAGTCCCCAACCAGAGATCCGAATGGGGGACTAGTTTACCTCCGGAATATTTTACCCGGGAGGAAGCCATCATCAGTACATCATTCATACAGAGAGAGCTGCATGTACTCTGGAGTTAGTTACGGCTGTAGTTTCCCGTTGTTTTCAGCCGTGTAGCAGTATCAACACAGCTAAGCCATGTTGAGTATTATTACAAGACCGTATCAGTCAAATCATGTAGACAGCCGCCCTTGCATCTACCGAAAGGCTGCTCCACCCCTATCGATGCACCATTCGTTAGTCTGGTCTCTCAACAGGTACCCATCCGATATGGTTGCACCTGCGGCTCGGCTATCTGCATCATTGGGACACGCAAGCCTCCTCGCCGCGGCAAGGTCACATGGTTCGCAGAGGAGGAAAGATTCAATAAATGCAGAATTATTCAAGTACTCCAGTGACATATTCAAGCAAAGATTTCTCAAATTCATTAATTTAATTTGGAATGGCAACAGACCACCAGAGAATTGGCAAAAAGCTACAGTTATTCCTCTTCATAAGAAGAGCAGTGTGAAAGATTGTGGAAATTACAGAGGGATAAGTTTACTCAATTAAGGTTACAAAATTTACTCTAATATTGTCAGGGAAAAATTATTTAGGTATTATGAAAATGTGATTGGAAATTAACAACATAGATTTCGAAAGGGGCGCTCATGTGCTGATGCTTACTTTACGTTGAAAATCTTAGTAGAAAAACACAGGGAATTTAACTTGGAAACTCACATAGCATTTGTTGATTTAAAGAAAGCCCTTGACCTAGTTAACAGGAACAGACTTCTTAATATATTAGCAGAAGATAATGCCCCACAACATTTAATAGTTAACATATACAACATCTAATGTGACAACCTTATTGCAATAAAGTTAGGTAATCATCAGACTGAATGAGGCCCGCCTGGTGGCCATGATCGTTAAGGCGCTGAAGTCTAAAACGGTCTAACACCGAGGTTAGCCGGTTCGAGTCCCGTTGGTCGAAAAAATTTTCACCATCAGAATGTTGGCCGGCAGGGTAGGGGAGGTGGTGGTATACAATTTCTAATCACTAGATTGCGTGCCAAAAGCCTGGATTAAATTCCAAACCTCTCCGCAGTGCTCATATGGAGTGAGGGCATATGACGCTGTTGATGGTGATTCGTCCGTCGGATGGGGACGTTAAGCCTTGAGCAGACCCCTTGGTGCTATTCGACAGGAGTAGGCTATGTGCCGGCACCGGGTTTCACCCTCTACCTACTATCATATATCACGTCATTCATTTCATCTCTCATTAACTCCTCTGATGAGGTTGACGTCAGGAAGGGCATCCGGTCATAAAAAACCGCCACGACAAATTCATCTCACCTCATACCCGACCCCGTAGGGAAACGGGACAAGGGCTGGACAAACAAACAATCATCAGACTGAATGAGAACCGATCAGCAGAGGTGTGAGACAAGGTTGTGGACTTTCTCCATTGTTGTTCATAATCTATATGACCTTCAGTGGTCAGCATTTAATCACCAAAAAGTCTCTTCAAAGTTCGACATGATCATTTCACCACAAAAGAGCAAGTTAATTGCCTTTAAGGGGAAGGACCCTATCCCGAGTAAAATCTGTTTAGATAATAAAATTTTGGAAAGAGTCAACGAATTCAATTATCTGGGATACAATTTATCTTACCAAGGGGAAATCGATATCTCTGCAAAAATAAATAAATTACCAGAACGACAGGAATAATAAATCATATCATGAAGCCATCTATTGTCCAAAAACACACTCGCTTACTTCTTTATAACACTTTAGCCAGACCAACTCTTTGCTACAGCAGTGAGGCATGGACAATAAGAACTCAAGTCATTTCCAGAATTACAGCACGTGAAATGACCTTCATGCGCAGAACAGCAGGCTAAACGAAATGGGATCGTGTAAGAAATAAATATGTGCTTAGGGGACTGAGTGTGAAATTAGTAATCAATTACATCTATGATTACCAAGAAAACTGGAAACGTCATGTTCAAAGGATGGAATCTGGAAGATTACCAAAAGAGATCCTACGCTATCAACCAAGCGGACAGAGATCTATAGGACGTCCAATGAAGCGATGGAAGGAAAATGCAAGACCGTAACGGGCCACATGGCCCAGTACATGGAAGAATGATGATGATGATGATCATGATCATGATCATGATGATGACATAACCTCTCCTGCCCAAATGTCAACCTCACCTTCCCGAGATGAATAACTTGTTCCCCCAGATGAGGCCCTGTCGACCGAGTCACGGCAGTATAACCGTTACATCCATTACGGAGGAAATCCTGTAATTTCAGATAGTCCATTAGCTGAGAGGTGGCAGCCCCACCAATGGTCTTACTTCCTTCAGGCTAGCAACCTGTCGGAAGGACATTTGATTGCTTTCAAGTCTTGAAAAAGAAAAACGCAAAACGTAACGGGACACATGGCCCAATACTTGGAAGGAAGATGGTGATGATATTAAAACGAATGGAATGGAATACGAAAGTAGGAAAGATCACAATATGAAGATTGGAATTCAAGAGGAAAAATTGGGGCAAACATTCGTTTATAGGAAGGGGAGTTAGAGATTGGAATAACTTACCAAGAGAGATGTTCAATAAATTTCCGATTTCTTTGCAATAATTTAAGAAATGCCTAGGAAAACAACAGATAGGGCGACTGCCCTAAATGCAGATCAGTAGCGACTGATTCAATCAACTATTGTGCGTCTTCTTCCTCAGAGCTTGTAGACACTATTTCTGAGTTATGACCACTTTCGAATACCTCTTGTGTTTCACTGTCATCACTTTCGTCGTTCAGATCCACTTCCTCCACCGTTACTCCCAAACAGGAAAGTATCTGATCAGTGGATGGCATTATAACTTATATAAATTCACTATCGGCAGTCACAATATGAACATATCACATTAAACACAAATATAAAACAAACCTTGACTTATTACAATGCTTATTAAAATCCTCCCAGTATTAGTTGGGGTTCATTGTTGGATGCGCTTGTGAATGGTCGGCTGTTGAGGCTGCCCTTTCATTATCGTAGTGAAAAAGTAGTTAAAACCTATTGAAATTGATTAATTGTCTGTGTGTGATCCATTTAGTGCTATTTATACATTGGTGTTTAGAGTTTGTTGGTTGAAATTTGGAGTAGTAATCTTTATTTGAATTTTATAACAAGTAGTTCAGTCGTGTTGGTGTTCAGGAGATTACGTTTGCTAGGTTAAGTAGCCTACGTAGGTATACCTTCTTGCGAATTTAGGTTAGGAAATACTTTAGGTCATAATATTAACATTTTTAACAATTACTTTTAAATATCTTTATGTTCGCTGGTAAAATACCTACAAATGCAGATTATCATAAGGAGTTGTAACTTCCGCAGCTTTTCCCGTATTTCGTATAGGTATCCGTTCAAACTATCACGAAGGTAATCATTTATTCAATTAAGGGCCCGTTCTACCATTTGCTGGTAAAGTGGCTGGCAGCTGCCCGGGAGGTAAACTACCTGGAGGTGTAAATCGGCTGGTACTTTGGCTTGCGTCAACCACCTACGCGCAAGCGCTAGGTAGCTACCCAGAGCTAGACACCGATATACGAAGTTGGCTAGACTGATTTTCAGCGACTTCTCGCTTTCGAGTGTGGTGCTATCTATCGTCAGATGCATGAAACTCATTTCGATTGTCTTATTTCCCTGTGCTTGCGTCTGCAGATTATCACACAAAAGCCTAATAAGGGGAGTCTTAAGAGTTATGGACAACAATTTATGTCAAGCTTTTGAGATTTTAATCTATGATCTTCAATATCAATACCTAATTGGGATTAAAATCTCGAGATTTTATTTTCATACGTCAGTTATAAGCTGTCATGTAAGGCAGCGTTTTTGAAAAGTATTCTCGTAGTAGATTGGTCAACTCGCGCGCTCCGTAGTAGAAGGTAAGGAGGTTTTCATCGTATATCTAATTTATATTTTAAAATGTATTTTCGTTCCCTGCCGTTGTTCTTAACTCTCTTTTACGCGCTTCCATATACGTACACACACACACACATCTTTACGGACTTATTGCCTTTGAGCGATCTATCTGCAGGCTTCTGTGAATTGATTAAGTATCTCCACGATGCTCTATTTGCAACCAGTTCTGTGACCTCGTTTAGTTCCACATGCTTCCATTTATTTATAAAGCATTTCATTCTAATGTTTAAAGTTGGAAGGTACTGCAAATGTAAAGAACTAATCGGGATAAATATCCATTCATAGGATGAGGAATTCGGGAATAGAATAGATTCCAATTCCTTCGAAATAATTTACAGAAGACTATGTAAACAACCTGCTACCTGGGCAACAGTCTATGTGCTATTAATCATAACATCACTTTCTATAAGTAGCACATATATAAAGCAATTTCCTAGTAGACATCATCGTCATCATCTGTTTACCCTCCAGGTTCGGTTTTTCCGTCGGACTCAGCGAGGGATACCACCTCTACCGCCTCAAGTGCAGTGTCCTGGAGCTTCAGACTCTTGGTCGGGGCTACAACTGGGGAGAATGACCAGTACCTCGCCCAGGTGGCCTCACCTGCTATGCTGAACAGGGGCCTGGTGGAGGGATGGGAAGTCTGGAAGGGATAGACAAGGAAGAGGGAAGGAAGCGGCCGTGGCCTTAAGTTAGGTACCATCCCGGCATTTGCCTGGAGGAGAAGTGGGAAACCACGGAAAACCACTTCGAGGATGGCTGAGGTGGGAATCGAACCCACCTCTACTCAGTTGACCTCCCGAGGCTGAGTGGACCCCGTTCCAGCCCTCGTACCTCTTTTCAAATTTCGTGGCAGAGCCGGGAATCGAACCCGGACCTTCGGAGGTGGCAGCTAATCACGCTAACCACTACACCACAGAGGCGGACGTTCCTAGTAGACATAATATATGTTATTAACTGAAGAACATATGAATAGAGGCATACAGATTAACACAACGCTAATAATGGAAATAAAAATGATTCGTCATAATAAGGACTCGAACCTGCATACCTCGTGTTACGAAGTGCGCGTGTTAGCCATTACGCTACGAGAACACTTCAGCAAGTTAGGATACATACATTAAGTTATACCTCGTGTCTGAAAACTGAAAAAGTAGAAAATTAAAGCCCATTTGAAATGATTTCCAAATAGATTTTGATTTTATATCATTTTTAAAGTTTCTTTACGGAAGCTTGACTTATAAGATGTGTTCCCTAAGCTACCGATGCGAGAGGCTGGTGTGACCGTTGCAACTCAAGGGAAGCATTTATGTTCAAGATCCTGCAATACAGTATCGGCCACTGTTACAGTATCATGCTTTTTTCAGTATACTAAGCTAATTTATGTTGTATGTCACCAGAAATACAGCTAATAAAGTTCAACTCTTAAAATTTGCCCGGCAGGTAAAGTCTTATCGGGCCCTCGAAGTGGCCGATAAATTACGCGCCGGGTAACGACGATTTATGCTGCCGATAGCGCTATCTGGGGGTGGTCGAACGGAAACATCCTTTTACGCGGAGGGCAAGTTACGCGCTACTTTACCAGTAGGTGGTAGAACCGGCCCTAAATAACACGATATGACTGTAAACTACGATTTGCACGCATTTCAGTGGATAATTACTCAATAGTCTTTGGATTATTGAAGATTGTTGCTGCATTCCGATTGCATCAAAGAGTACATGCTCATGGTAGTTGTGTAAACAAATACAAAACTCAGCTTATTACTGTATTCCGATAATTTTCAGTCTAAGTTCCGGGCATACTTTGTATGCTGCACCTTTATTTTTTCATCGAGTAGAAGTTACCGGTAATAATCAAATTCGTATATCCCAATAATATTGAAGTTCAAGATTACGGTGTACTTTTTACAGAAATTATTGTAGACAACCTCTTTTCAACATTTAAGGACATTTTTATTCTCCGTCTCGGGTAGTGGAGAAAATAATAGCAAACCACCAGCTGTAAAAATCATATAACCACATTTCAGTTCAGAATTGTAGTGTAGATACGGCATTTTTGATATTACCGTACCTTGCCTGCTATTTTCGTGTGTATCTTTTAGAACATAGTATGCTAAAATAGTACTAATGATAATCTGTCTGCGCATTCAGCTTTGTTTGTAATCTTTGAGTAGTTCTTGCAAATTTCAAACTTGCAATTTTCATTTCTGTTCATGCTTAGTAGTAACATATTGTAATTAGAATGCGTCTGAACATAGTTCAAAATTATTGTATTCTATTGTAGTATAGGATTAAAATCTTATTAGAAATTAGCGTACTGTACTTATTATATTATTGTATAATATTTGTGTAGTATAATAGTATAGCAATATACTACGGAGGTGAGAGCTACGCTCACCATGCGAATACCCACGGGTTAAGAATACTTTTCACATGCTACCCATTATCATATTGTTGTATTTGTCTCTTCTGCTATTCCAATCACATTTCTAGCTTCCTTATTTTCATGCCGACCCGCCATAGCTTTAATCGAATGAAGAAATGTGGTTTCCTTCTCGAATGATATAATTTTCATTGATGTTTTCTGTCTGATCTTCGATAGAGTGGCTACCTTTATTTCACAGATCAATCATTTGCCCTCCACTTGATTCTTGAGATTATAATTCTGTTTCAGCAGTAAAAGCATCACATTCGCCTGCAATATACACTTTATCATCATCTTTCTTTCTCTTCTATCCACAGTTCTCATCATATTTAGTCACATTTCTTCGTTCAGGATTTTGTTCAGGACATTTGTGCACGGAATAATCTTCAAATATTCTGCGAAAAGCATTCTTTTTCTACTTAATTTTCGGCCCGGTATAACAGTCGGACTGAAGGAACTGCCTTCTGCATGTAGGATATTATAATAAATAAATAAATGTTTTATTGCGCACAAATGTGCATGGACAAAATTTTTATGAGCAATCGTCTGTACAGAATTTTGATAAGGATTCTAGTCGCAGTTTACACTTAAGTACGTGATAGCGTTCACAATGTTCGCCGCACCTTTTGCACCTGCAGTCCAGACTTGGCTCATGGAAACTCGCTTTAATTCACAGGCGTTGGTGAAACCCATGGACTGAGAGTCTGGTCACGACGTGTTTTAACTCATAGCCTCCCTGAGTCCAGTTGCGGTTGATCAACGCATTACATTGGTAAAAGTCCCACCATATGCTGTTCCTTTTGTGTTGAAGCTGTTTTAGGAGTTCCTTATACGGTGGGGTGGCCGGGAGCAGTAGTTTCAAACGCACCGACAGTTGGTATACGAGGCGTGATAGAGTGTACTTTGATAGGCAAAGTACTTTCATTAAATAGAATGCTTTCACCTTCTCTATACTATGTAATTGCCTCTTTCCAAGATATATCCATATATTTTCTAATCCATAGGTGGGTACAAGCCTAACATTAAAATGAAATAACTCGATGGCACATGAAAGAGAGAGATGGCTCAAAGATCTGATGTCGTTAATGGATTTTATGGCAGCATTTAGTCGGTCTTTTACGTGTAAAGGGAACACGTTCCCCGGTGTTTGAAAAGTGACTCCTAGGTACTTAAAATTTGTGACTAATTTCGGTTGCTGGTAATTGATTAAGAATGTTCTCCGTTTTTCTCCTTTTCTGAAGGTCAAAGAGACAGTCTTATTTTCATTTGACATCAGCTGGTTCTCTTCTGCCCATTTCGTAACGTTATTAAGGATATTTATTCTAAATTATGTACAAATTTATCCCTAGATAGTACAGTAAGCAAATTCTGCCGGAGGTCTGGTTCACATGAAAACTCGTGGAATGAAATCCCTTTAGTTTCCCGCTCTTACTTGTGCAGTATGGGACGCATAAATATACCATTTTGGTTACTGATCACGTACGACAATTAAGTCTTATGGTTAATTAATAAAGATTGCATGTACTTGCAGAATAATTCAAGTTAAGGGAACCATCAATTTCTACGAGCTGCTATGGGTACAGTTTAGAAACATGAATACATACAACTACCTTACGGAACTCGCTAATTCCGCTTCTAATATTCACCAAAACGAACTAAAACCAGCTCAAACACTTCGAGAAACACCACCATAAAATTTACAATATCAATACCAACTGTCGAGTGAATTATTCTTTGTGGAAAAGTTGCGTTTGAAGCTACTGCTCCCGGCCATCCCAGCGTATAAGGAACTCCTACAGGAGCTTCAACAAAAAAGGGACAGCATAATATGATGGGACTTTTACCAATGTGATGCGATGATCAACCACAACTGGGCTCAGGGTGGCTATGAGTTGTGACACGTTGTGACCAGTCTCTCTGTCCATTGGTTTCACCAAATACAGTAGAGACAATACGCGACACTTCCGGATTTAGCCTTGTTAAATGGGAGACAATTCGCAAGTGGCGCTCCTAGTAGCGTGACCTGAAATTTCGCGGATAAATCAAATATCAATGGAAATGTATATACGAAAATGGATAAATAAATTACGTCTAGAAAGAAAGTATTATTGAGATATTAATTTCGAAGTTGCTAAAGCAATTCTGGATACATGAATGAAGAATTATTGAGCAGGTTATTATTTAAAGACGGAAATTAGACATATAATCAAGATTTGAAATGGCTTGATCTTTCATTTATGCATTACTTCTTTTAGCTTTAGCATATCTGCCTGAACTTTTAAGGCTAGATTTGTCTTTTTTCTCATTTAAAAGCACTGTAGATCACATTAGCACACTTGTCAATAAAAATATCGGCACATTCCGTACATACATGATTCAATGAATTTGCATTCAAGAGTTGGACAATTCTCCTTTTAACTTGTAGCCTACTAACAGACAGAAAATCTATAAATTTAGCCGCAAAAACATTCGAAATTTGGCTATAAGCAATACTTGCCATTACATTAGGGTAAAGCAAATTTGCATCATCATCATCACATTTCTTAAATCACGCATATTTTCTTCTGTGCTTGAGAACGCAATGCGGCATTCCAAATGGGGAAACTTGGAACACAACCAGCCACACACATATGCACTTTCCTGAATTAAATCAAAACCCACGGATCACACCTACAACAAAACATCGGTATTGAAGATTAACTGCGGCACTAATACAATAAAATAAGCTTATTATATTTTAAGCCAGTTAAAATATAGGTCGCGCAGGTCAGAAATTTAGGAAGTAGGCCTTCTATAAAATGATCTTTCTAACTGGAAGAATATATATGTGTAAACACAGTATTTACTTACATTTTCTTCTCACGAGGGAAACGGGAGAAAGTCCGCGAGTGCTTCTGTAGTTCACAGTTATTGTAGCCAAACGCAGCACATATCTTTCCACTCTTATTGACAGGAGATATAAAGGAATGACACACGCTACTATTTACTTATGTCAACGTAATGCCTGCTGTCATATCCTGATGGATACAGTACTTTTGCATCCATCTCTTGGCACGGGCCAGAGTAAAGTGTAGCTTCCACCGAAGTCCCAGACAACATCGAGGGCTGTGACAATACGGAAGTTGCTGGTGTATGGGTAGTGCTGAGCCATGACATTCGGAGCAAGACTAGTGCATGTGAGTGTTATGAAAGGTGCTGCTCATAGGGTCAGTTGTGCTGCAATAGTACTTTCTGACCCAGTGAGGAAAGCAATGGCAAACTACCTCACTCCTCATCTTGCCTAGTATGCCTCAATTTGGTGCTGCCATTGGTTTTTGGGGTTTCCTCATAACCGCATAACCTTTGGTGGTGCTATTTGAGGATCCAACCAGCCTCTGGGCTGATGACCTAACAGACAATGCAAACGCATAAATAATCCCAAAAACTTCACAAACAAATACACGTGCTCTTATGGCAGAATCAGTAACTTTCAAGTCACTCCGCTAGATAGAGCTCTAATCGCTGTCCCTCGATATTTCACAGAGTGTCGCGTATTGTCTCTACTCTATTTGGTTTCACCAACGTCTGTGTATTAAAGTGTTGCCTACGCTATAATAGAAGGCCTGGACAAGCCGACACATTTCTGGGCGAACAAACTAGTTCACGCAATGGCCGCTTGGATCGCGTTTATGTTCTATTGTTCTCATGTTCTGTCTACATCCTTGCATTGAAGATTCATACAATAACGCGAAATAATACATTTTTTTATCATTATGCCCAGTGTGAATCAGATATAAATATATAAAGCAACTTAAAACACACTATACTTCATAGATTTCTTTCATTTTGCACTTGTATATCACACAAAAATAGGGAAATAAATAGAAGTACTCACCCGATTTTTCCCTATTACGATAATTTCAACACTTTTCTGCTCAGAGGCTTGCTGTTGAATTTGTTTAATAAATCACAGTCATTAGTCACTTTCATTGCATAGTTATCAAGAACAGGTCTGAAAAATTTTGTAAGTATAACGTCTGTGATGTGTGATTGATCACAGTCGCGGCAATGAAACGTCTCTTTAAGCTTTGAAGCGGTAAGGAATTTCAGCTTTCGGACAAGGTTACTTTTTCCGAGATATCCTAACGCCCGCGTTGTAAATATTAACACATTTTTTAAGAAAAAAACGAATTTGCGTGAAGGGTAGCGCAAAGCTCCCCGATCTTGAGCCCTTATTAAGCACATTAGTGGCCTGTCCGTAACACAAGACGACAGCTGTTCCAAACAAGATCCACAATCTGTCTTCTCCTCTGCGACCCTAACTAAATAACCGCCGACCATAGCCAATGCAGATAGCTCCATGGAAACAGGTTCTTCTGTAAAATGAGAAAAAAAATGTGAAAGTGTCAGCGATCATTTAAACGAACATGCATAATACTGCGTAACCGATATTAAAATAAAGCAATTACCTCGAATAGGCACGTCGAGTAATTCCAAAACACTTCCGGGAAAAACAACCGAGGTGGAAATATCACTGGCTGTTCTCCGCCGAATGGTGTCCATTAACCTGAACTTCTGAGATTCTACATTAGAAGTGTCAGAAGGATTGATCATACCACATTTCAAAGTCGTCTCTAATGCATATAAACACGACCTGGCGTCCATCATATCATTGAAACCTCCATTCCTTCTTAAATGACTAAATAACAGTTCAATGTCATCGCTGGAAAGATTTCTACTGAGAATATAATGAAATCCATTTGAAAGTAAATACTTTATACACTTTACCGTTGAATGTGTTGTGATCATAAGAGCTTCATATGTTTCTTGACTGAATGAATTTAACTTCTGACCAGATTTTTGAATTGTGTCAACGTACGGCAGAAATTCCGCTGTTAACCACAAAAACCTATCGTCAGTCAATTCGGTGAAAATTTTCTTGTCTGTGTTCCTGGAATGGTAACTTTGTTTTATGTTGCACACATCGTGTATGTCATGCCATTTCCTTACATATTCTAAAAATTTAATTGTTTCTCTCAGACTTACATAATCAGACACTGACTCAGGAGCGACAATAGGTAGTGTTTTTAGTGCTGCAGTGACATTAAGGGTAAATAAATACTTTGCTCTTTTAACATTCATTTTTTCAAGGTTGGAGGGGTACACAACCTTCCTTGTTAAACAACGGACTGGTTTAACAATGGATTTTTTCTGCATATTGTACAATCTTTTTACATGTTCACTTGAAATCAAAGTTTCTCTATAACGAAGATCCTTTGCTAGAAACTGAGACCTAATATTTTTCAGAACATGGCTGGAATCAAAACTGAGGAACAGGGGTCTGCTTTCATCATTAGGATGTTTTATTTCAGGCAAGATTGGACCTTCACACAACTCTTTCATCATATTCGAATTCACAGAGCAATTGTCTGTCACTAAGCGTAGGATTAAAAATCCAGTTTCTTTTACTTCGCTAATTACTTTCATTGTCAGTGTTAACAGCTGGCTGCCAGTTAACTGCCTAGTGAAGTAAAATGCCACGGGTATTCTGATGTTAGTTGACAAACCACGGAATAAAAAGCAGAGTAACCTGTTAGCCACGGCTTCACCTCGGCCCAAGTCTTCTATTTCATTTTCCGAAAATCCAAGGAACTGGTCCATTTTACGGTCATATCCCACTCTGGCTTTAATTGCCATCTCGTCAATAACGAGAGACCCCAAATTTTCTTCTGGACATTCCAAATTACTGTATTCGTGCTGTAGTCTTTCTTTTATTAAAGATGTGACTCCAGTTTCCCCATTAGAGAAGCCAATGTACCTTTTTAGTGTTTTCGGATGAGGAATTTTGAGGCAGTTTACAGATCTTATGAAACGGTATCCTGTCGGAGCTTTCCTATGCCAAAGTGTACAAATTTTAAGTGTTGTTTCGCCGTATGTAATGTGTGCTTTACTATAAGCTTCAATTTGTTCGATTAGAAACAGTTCTTTTATCACCCCATTTTCTCCATCTTTCTGAATTTTCTGGATTTTCTCTTCTGGAGGAGACTTCTGTTTCTTATTAGATTTCAGCTTTTTAATTTCACTTCTCAGTTTTACTACAGTTTTTCTTAGCCTACAATTTGATTTACATTTTAAAACAAATTTCCTTTTGATATTCTTGTGCTTATCTTTGTAGTCAAATACTGAAGGCGTTTGGGTGCCTACATCAGAGTTTAACACGTTTTCGAGTTCTATAGAAGGGTGTTGATCATCTGCGTCCACTGGTCTGCAGTCTATTTTCTTTTGTTTAATCGGTGAACTACATGCCCTCACAACTGGGACTTTCCTCCGCTTAAGAATTTTTTTCTTGTGATCAGGGAAATTATTAAAAACTGTCGGCACTTTGTTGGGGAGCAGAATTCTCCTCACAGTACTTACACTGTAATCTGATTCGACAAAGTGCAAGCTACATATTCTGGAGCTATCATTAGGAGCCCAAAGAGATCCTTTTCTGCTGCCCTGTCGAGAAATAGTAACCATTTCTCCCGTAAACTCGGATCTTTAGGAAAAATATGAAAATTTATTTTTGTGTCTTTCTTCGCTGCGTTAGATGTGCAGTTAGGCACGCAACAATAAACCATCTTAACCTACAGAATGGAAAGAGAAACTTGACGGTAATTTGGAAGCGCATAACCAAACAAATGTTAAATGCATCTCAGCAACCATCCATATACTGCAAATCGTGAGACCAACTAAATTTAAAAACGACAAAACTCTTCATATTTCATGTTAGGTAAGGCCTTACCTTATAAACTGAAGTTTAATATGTTATTTCTTCTCATAAAACATGCTGCAGTAACACACGTAAACATAGGATTCGCGCCAAACAATAGAACATAACCGCGAACCTAGCGGTGGAAATGAGAAAAACCACTACCCCGCTTTTAATGCAAGAAATTGGCTCTCTGTCCAGGCCTCTAGTATCTAGTAGGCTTTGATTAAAGTGAGTTTCCATGAGCCAAGTCCGGACTGCACTGAGTCTGCAGATGAGAATGATGCGGCGAACTTTTTGAACACTGTCACGTACTTAAGTGTAAACTTAGAATAACCAAATTCTGTACAGACTATTGTTCATAAGAATGGCAGTTGGTCTTTGTGCGAAAGAAGTCACGTAACACTCCTTAGCTGAGGGCCCCTTACACAGTCTTTCCAGACTAGTCTCTGCGTGTATGGCCGTTAAGTCCGCCGACAAAAAGTGCGCAGGTAAATCTCCAAACTTCTAGCAGTGCTTGAATTCAGCCAGAGACTTCACGACGGAAACGTCCTTTATCGGTGGCGGCAGAAAGTGAAAACGTAATAACATAAGAAGGTGAAACTGCGATCACTAGTCTTAATTATTTGTTGATGTACCATTGATGTTAAGATCCGCTGTTGATAGGCAGTGATTTGCTTGCTAGTGTTTTGTGATTTGTTTTATTACCGATGGCTGAAGCAACGTGTTCCGCTGACATGAGAAATTACTCTCATGAGTTCATTGTGCAGTTCATTGAGTTGTATAATTCGTTTCCATGTCTGTGGAAAATTAAAAGCAAGGATTATACCAATGAATTAATGAAGCAAAGAGCTTATGAAATTCTCGTTGAAAAATTAAGAGATTTGTACGTTAACGCGGACAAGCACACAGTCATTAAGCGGATTAATGATTTAAGATCGTGTTTTAGGATGGAGGCAAAGAAAGTAAAAAAAAAAAAAACATGCTAACTGGAAGTGATGTGGACAGCATTTATATACCCAACTGCGGTACTATAAATGTCTACATTTCTGTACATGTCTTGTACAAGCACTAGAAATATGAGTATAAATGAGGAAGAAAATAGAGACTTAAGTACACAGCTTAATTTATCTTTTTATTCTCATAAGTAGGCCTACATGGCTGGTTTACATAGGGTGATCAAGGAAGTACTGTAGAAAGGTTCCTTATATTCCTAGCTTCGTCTTTATGATTTCTGTTGTGCCCTCTTTCTAATGGCGCAAACATTTCCCTAATCTCTCCTAAATCGCATGCGCCAGAAGAATATGTATTACGGTACTGCACTTCCTTCGCAAAAATTATGCAGAACATATGTGGCGAGAACAATACTTCTCAGATTACACGGTGCTACCCCTATTTCTGTATGAAATATACGGAATCTACTTGCCATGATTCCAAAAGCATTCTCCACTACACGCCTTGAACGACTGAGTCTAGCGTTGGAAATTTTCCTCTCGGTTGTTAATTCACGTTCACTGAACGGCGTTTTGAAGTCAGGCCTTAGTGTAAAAGCCTCATCCCCCACAAAGGCGTACGGAATATTGTTATCTTCGTCAACAGGCGGCCGTTTCAGTTGTCCCTCTATCGTAAAACTGAGTGTTTTCTATTGCCCCTCCGCCTGACACCCTTCCATTGGTGCCAAAATCGAACATTATAAACTCATAATCTGCATTCAGCACAGCCATTAACACCATACTATGGAACCCTTTATAACTGAAGTGAAAGGAACCACTGTTAGGCGGCGGTCTTATTCGCACATGTTTCCCATCTACTGCTCCTAAACAGTTAGGGAATTGCCACTGTATCTCAAACTGTTTGCCAATTTTCTTCCATTGTTCTTCTGAAGCAGGAAACTGAAACAAGAAGAGATGCGAGTGATAATAATAATAATAATAATAATAATAATAATAATAATAATAATAATAATAATAATAATAATAATAATAATCTAATTCTATTAATTCTTTTTTTCAGGATGGCGATGAAAGAAAAAGCATGTCCCCCTTCAGTGACGATCCAACCACACCTCATCCAGCCGCTCTGTAGGGAATTTGGTGCGAAAGAAGAAAGCAACGCGCAAGCAGGATGAGATTATTGACTTAATTGCAAAGAAAATCACCACATCCAGTGAGAAACATCACGGATTTGGGCTTCATCTGGTTGAAAGTTATGGACCCTGAAATGGCAATATATTGCAAGCGAATAATAAATGAAGCTCTTTTGGAGGGTCAGATAGGGAGGCTAACAAGACACTCTACCACAGTATACTCCTCAATTGAGGGAATTTCAGGGCATATGGTGCCCGAGTAATCATTGTTGAGTTTGATTGTAAGTTAATTGTGAATTGTAATAATAATAATAATAATAATAATAATAATAATAATAATAATAATAATAATAATAATAATAATAATAATAATAATAATAATAATAATAACTATCTTTGGAAACTTACCTTGCAATATTCCTTCCGTCGAACCATGAAAATTGCCTTACAGACTCGAGGAATTATTCTTCCTAATGCTTGTGCAGATATGATTGTTGTGACATTAAGCAGATAAAACCATGTTCAAAATTTAAGAAAGAATTATTCAAATTTGTTTCTAACCATTGTTTTTATTCTATTGAAGAATACTTAGCTCTTGAAAATTAACTTATGTATCACTTTTTTAAAAATCTGTGCCTCTTTACCACATTGTATATTTCTCTTTATTTATCATGGCATGTATATTACTGTTTTATCCTTTGTTACTGTAAATATGATTATTGACGTGTCCCATATCACTGTATGATCAGTTGGACGAAATAAAATTACAATACAATACAATACCATTAAGGCCAGTAGCAAGAAAACTTAATGTTGCGGATAATTGTTCGTGTGGTGGAATCGATTATGTCACTGCAGTGTTTTCTTTCATGATAACTGGGGCTACCATCTGGAGTTCAAAATATGCTTTCTCGTCCATTCTTAAATTATTGTTCCAATCACTGGGTTCCAATCGTAGCTCACCTAGCATGTTCACATGCGAGTGTTTTATTCTTTCCAGCAACAAATTTTTGGTCCACTTAAGTCTTTTCTTGCGAGGCGCTTTTGTGCATAGCGCAACGACAACGCCAAGTAACATCTTATCTTCCATATTGACTGATTATACAACAAATTATCGTATACAATTTCAATATATTTTGCAATCAGACAGGTGAAGTGCATAATTATACAGAAGACAGCTGAGCGCGCATTCAGCTACCTCTAGCGGCTTCCTAGCAAATCAAAAGTCTGAGCGTGTATGGGCAGTAACGTACATAGGACTTACCTCTCGGAGGCATTTGCGTTCAGATAAGTTTCCCGGAAGTCTGCGTGTGTATGGGGTAGAACGTATCTGTTTGTTCCAATTAGTCCAATACTATTCAACATTGCAACTGCAGACGTATTGAAAATAGTAGCATTCAGTAAACAGTATCACAACACATATATGCTGACGACATGGTAATTCGGTTACCCAACCTGGAAGACCGTCAGGAAGTAGTGAACAAGCTGGAAACATGGACAGAAGAAAATAATCAGCAAATAAACGAATCTAAGACAGTAATGGCGACCTCAGAAAAGGAGGAAGACCTGCAAAAAGGACAAAATTAAATTTCAGAAGAGAGACCTAAACATAACGAATTCCTTCAAATACTTTGGAATATACTTAGGAACAACAATCAACTCCTACAGAATGCACATAAAGGAAAGGGCAATAACAACCATCAAAGCGATATACAGAATTAAAAAAACCCAAAACTACCTTTAAAAGCATCAACAGAGCTATTTCATGCTGCAATTAGCCCAATTGCCACATATGGCATTGAAATTATTTGGGAAAAGTTATCCGAGGCTGACCTTAGGGCCCTAGAGAAACTAAAAGCCAGATTTTAAAGCGAGTATTAGGTGTGTCTACAGACACAAAGTTCAGACTAGTATACGAACTTTATAAAGAGGTATTCTATATTAAGGATCTAAGAATCAATCTAGTTCTCCCATTCACAAGACAAAGCGCAAAGATAATTGAAGAGAGAAGAATGAAACGAGCCCAAATCGAGCTCGAGTTCTATGCCACCGACGCCATGCTGGAGCGAAAATGGACAGAAGCGAACTACGAACATCGACATTTAGTTACAAGGATGGCAATCCATGTCTTCCCCCATAAGCTGTGTGCGACTAAGCGATTCCATGAGGTGAACGACGAGAGTGTGTGTGTGCTCTCTATGTGTGGAAGTGTGTGATCCAACGAGCTAGAATAACATAGAGAGGCGGAAGCGCTGCCTGGGTGAAGCTAATAGAACGAATGTCCGCCATGTTTCCTGTTGTCACACAAGCAAGGGGGCATGGCCTTCAAATGACGAAATGTGTAGAAAATACGCATTTTAGAATCGCTACGGGAGAATTAAAGACCGTTGCCGATAGCTTGAAGCATGAAAGCGAATATCGCCACTTCATCATATTGCGGCACGAGGCCAACATCACGATCAGTTGATTGTAGGGTAGTTCGAAATCATCGCACAGTGATATACGAATAGGCCTCGAAATCTGAACAAGAGCGTTACCCTGTTTGGCTGTTGTGGTTAAGCGTAAATTAGAATAAAAACGATGGACATAAATATTTATGACTGGAAGTCTTAAAATAATAGGGACCTACAATAGGTTACAACCTCATTCTGTTCATATTTTTAAAATTATTGCATCCTCATGAGTACTACGTTCCTTTCTTAATCTGTTTACCCTCCCGGGTTGGTTTTTCCCACGGACCTCAAGGACAGTGTTCTGCAGCGTGAAACATTGGATCGGGGGATACAACTTTGAGGGAGGGCTACACCTGCTATGCTGAACAGGGGCCTTGTGGGCGGGAGAAGGAAGCGGCCGTGGCCTTAAGTTAGGTACCATCCCGGCATTTGCCTGGATGAGAAGTGGGAAACCACGGAAAATCACTTCGAGGATGGCTGAGGTGGGAGTCGAACCCACTTCTACTCAGTTGACCTCCCCAGGCTGATAGAATCCCGTTCCAGCCCTCGTGCCCCTTTTCAAATTTCGTGGCGGAGCCGGGAATCGAACCCGGGCTTCCAGGGGTGGCAGCTGCTCACGCTAACCAGTACACCACAGAGGCGGCCCATGAATACTTTACCACAATAATCGTTTAGTGTAATTATTTATTATAGTATAGGGGGGATATCATGATTCTCCCATTACCATATCATACTGGGATTACTAGCTGAAAGGTAAGCTTGAAAGTTGTCCGTTATGAAGTGTGGCATAGTTTTAAAAACCAAGGCAACAGACATCTACAATAAAGGCTGTATACATTTCAAAAATAGCAGTAAAATACTGTATTTACCATACTTAGTGTACGTTTGAACGAATAAGTGTTTTTTATGGTTACGTTTTCTTGGTGGTGGGCGCTCCATTTCCTTTATTTGTAAATGTGAATGAAAATTAAATAGGGCTGGAAATGTACAGAGCATAAGCAACTGAATTGAGTGAGATACCATTTATCTCTTTTCGCCCTCATAACGCATTGTTCAGTTAATTCCTTGTTCTTTAAACGAAATCTGAAACAAAATTCGACAAATAATTACCGTGGCTATCCGTACTTTCGCTAAGTAAACAATAAAATGGATTTAATTACAAACAGAAATTACAAAAAGGAATCTCGGCTATAATTCAGTAATACTTACTTAAAGTACGATATATCCTTGGTTTTATTACTCCGATTAGAACAACCATACGCTGAGCTTACGGTTGGCATTCTTGAAAGCGAGAATCTATGTTTTCACTTCTTAAAACTTAGGGAATTAAATTGGCATGCACGATCTCCCTGTCACCTCAACATATGTTCTCGCGCCAATTCGCTTTATTTTGACAACCGTTAACATGGCTGCCCCTTATCAACTTGCTTCAAGCAGGGAGCGCTGATGACAGGCATACAGCCCCTCTATGTTATTCTAGCTCGTTGGTGTGATCGCTACCGCATACTTAAATGCAAAAAAAAAAAAAAAAAAAAAAAATGTCAATCAACGAGTACAGCAGAGACCAACGAGCACAGAATATTCTGTGCTCGGTGGTAGAGACAGATAATTATTAAACTCTTTGGACATTTGTGCGCATTTCACCATCTTCTCCTAGATATCTAGGAGGTGTTGATTTCACTTATGATTATTATTATTATTATTCTTTGGTACTCGACGTTGTTCATCTCCGTGTGTGGCGCACGCGCACAGTCGCATATCGCACATGTTCTTTAACTTGGCGGGAAAGGATGGCTGAAGTTAAGTTACGAAAACTTGTTTTGTCAACATTTCGACTTAATGGATTTTCTCTAATTGCGTAAGAAATGCTTTATGAAATATATATCTGGATATCTCTATTTATCATATAAGTATTTCATGTCATGATTGTTTGATTTATGAATTTGATATAATGTTTGGATTAACCTGCTTCTACTACTATTAAAATGTTTTCCTTCCCCCCGTGAAGGGGGAGGCGGGCCTGTTAGACGGTGACATCGTCTCTCAGGCCGGGAGATTAGTTACGTCGAAGGAGATGCGTGGTGAAGATAAAGGGGTTTGCGGCCTCGGCCTAAACTATGAACTGTCGTGGCATTCGCCTTAGTGCAGGAGAATGGAAAACCACGGAAAACCATTCTCAGGACAGCCGACGGTTGGGGCCAGCCCTGTCGCGTCTCCCGTATGCAGGAGCGTAGAGCCACGGTAGGATTAACGTACATTGGTTAATACTTTACTAACCGGGTTGAATTCTTAGTAAGTATGAGGGGAGGAGTAAAACTGACGTGAACAGATGCTGAAGTAGCAAGCAGAGGGGAGAGATCGTTTCTGCTTGCCAAGGACTCGCCAACCCGTTCGTAGAAGCATTCATACTTGTATACAAACGTCACTGAATTGCTTTAGAACACTTAAAAACATCAAGATTTATATTCTCTTGTCTAAAGGTTAATTAATTGAGTCATTAAGAATATGCTGGAACAGTAACATATTTGATGTACGCTACAGGGGACCTTTCTCATTCATTGGGTTAGGTAAGTACATGATTGGCAGTCACTTGCAAGCGAATATGATAGTCTGTCTACTGATGTATCTTCAAATGGCTGATCAACGCTATTTATGATAAGCATACTTCTTCAGAATTTACCTCCGTTTTTTCTGTGTGCTGTTCCATCAAAATTCATCTCTGTTCTTTTAGTAGTGTTATTCCTTTATGGATGCTGGTTCTTCAGGTTGGGTAGTCCAGAGTGGATGTTTCCCAGTTCCCAGTGTGAAAGTTGCTGTGCTTCATGGTGGCTTTTAGGGATTCCTTATATCAGTTCCTCTGACTTCCAACACGGCGGCTGCTGTCCGTTAATTCAGAGTATAGCACCGGTAATTGTTTTGGGCCATAGTGATCAGTAGGGCCCGGATTTTTAGGTTCTTAAAAACCACGTTTTAGTTCTTTAATAGCTCAAAATAGTTTATTTTAGTTTTTCATCCTCCTGAAATAGTTTTAATGATCATTTCAATCATTACTAAAGTTATACTATTCATTCAAACTTTTTTTTTTTTGCAGTCGCTTGAGTGCGGCCAGTACCCAGTAATCGGGAGATAGTGGGTTCGAACCGCACTGTCGGCAGCCTTGAAGATAGTTTTCCGTGGTTTCCCATTTTCACACCAGGCAAATTAACATTAATTAAGGCCACGGCCGCTTCCTTCCCATTCCTAGGCCTTTCCTATCCCATCGTCGCCATAAGACATATCTGCGTCGGTGCGACGTAAAGCAAATGATGACTTGCCTTTAGGCATCGCTACTTATGAGATGCGTAAGCTTCTTAAACTGCCTTCAATAATAACTTGATTTATAGGGAAAATTAATTTTAGTCTGTCGCATAATAGTGTGTATAGAGCTAAACAGCCGTAGCAGGCGATAGTCGACCGTACACAATGAGAGATGCACTGAAGCTGGCAAGTTAGGCGGGCTTGTACCTGCTAGATACAGGTCAGTGAACGCCAGGGGGTTGTCTCTTGTTTTGTGCTGTATCCTAGTGGAATAGTATCCTATCACGTTGTTTCGCTCTCACTAGTTATACTTACAAACCACTTCCAGTTCCAAACAATGAAGTCATTTCAAAAGGTCGTGCATAATGTTTATCTTTTTAAAAAATCATTCAATTTCATTAATATTTGGTACTTCTATTTCAAAATAACGTAATACTGTCTTGAATAGCCCATTTAGTTTTTTTTAGGTTTTAACGTCTTATTTAGTTATTTTAAAGTTTTGTAAGATCCGAGTAATTTACTCCAATGGTAATGAAATGGATAAGTAAGTTAAAATACTGCAGTTAGCTAGCAAGGAATAAAATAGTTTAAAACCTAAAAATCCAGGCCCTAGTGATCAGGTATGCAGACTATGTATCCAGCCCGCCAGAGCTGACTTTGGGCTAGTATCACGTCCATACCCATACTGGCAGCCTCCTCCAGAATGCTGACGTATGTATGTTTATCCTCCGAGGTAATTTTTAAGATCTTTCTGAGACATTTTGATGGACGATTTTAATCATTTTTACATGGTGCCTGTATGTTGTCCATGTTTTGCATCCATATAAGAGAGTGGATTACAGTGGCTTTGTACACAAGAAGTTTGGTAGAGCCCATGATGTCTTATTGCTGAAAACTCTGATTTACAGTCTCCCAAATCATACTGTAGCATATTAACAAAGTGACAAACTTCCTCATCAGTAATGGGATTTGAAGACGTGGCTTCTTATATTTAAAAAGCAACGAACCTACTACGCTGGCGTAGCAGGGGGAGAGGTGATACTCCCACGTGGTGCGTCCGAGGTGGGCGATAGGGGGGTCCGAACCGGCTTGCTGACAGACTTGAGCAAAATAAAATAGCTCTCTCAGACCAAACACGCATCCCCCTGTGGGTGGGGGACGCAGGCAAAGAATACAGCAACGGTATCCCCTGCCTGTTGTAAGAGGCGACTAAAAGGGCCGACCAAGGGATAATCGAATTAGAACCATGAGACTACTTGTACGTAGTGCCATCAAGCGGGGAACACCGCGGGTTGCCTTTACTTGCACGTAGTACCACTATGTTAGGTACACCATAGGTTTGTGATTAAGGTGACATTGAGTGAATCAGGATGGGTTTTACAGTAGCTGTGATTGGTACCACTATATGAGCTACACCACGGGTCTACCTTGCCTATGATTAGTATCCGCTATATGAGGAATACCCTGGGATAGTATGAGTCCCTGTGATTAGTACACCTATGTGAGGAACATCATAGGTAGCATTGCCTGTAAGTGTCACTGCAATGTGAGAAACTCCCTAGGTTAGATAGATAGATAAAGCCTTTATTTTCTGTGGCAAAGTTAGGGCTCTTGGCCCTTTCTTACACTTAACCGCACACATATTGTTATTATTCCATACAATGACATTGATTAACTTAAAATACCAAGAACTACAAATAACACTAATTTTTAAGACAAAAATATGAATATATACACGCAAAGAAGAAAGAAAGAAAAAGTAACTGCCTACATAATACAGGTTTGAAAAAAAAAAATTCAATACACAACGAAAGAAATACGAATGTAAAAATACTAGTAAGCTTAATAAAAATATTAAATGAAATTTAACTACTATCCGCACACTTTATCTTGGTGCATTTACATCCTAGTGCTGAATCGGTCGACCTCGGCTATCTTCGAGATTCATACCGGCAACCTCTGAAACACAAACTATGAATCGCTTAAGCATCGTTGTGCGACATCTGGCGTAAACTTTACGTACTGGTACTGTTGTTGTTTACACATCAAAGTCAAAGTATAGAATTCATGCTAGGAACAAGATTCGCATCGAGAGATATGTTTTATAATGTTATATAATGTGTATGTGACATAGTTGTTGGCTTAAGATGATAACGGTTTAGAAATTTCATATCGATCGATCATCTTCTCGATTCAATTCAGATTTCATTTTCATTCAGTTGGCAGCACCAGGCAGCACTATCGATACCGGGACAGCTCCCTCCTTACTCCTCACCCCGTACACAAATGCATCAAGATAAAGTGTGCGGACAGTAATTGTATCCTTGCATGACTAGATCTAAGTTAAATACTGTACGTACTACTAGCTATTTTTAGGCTACTTCTACTTCGTAAATACAATATGGATGTTTTTAATTTAATTTAAATTATCATATTAAACCAATATTTAATTTATTGTGCAATAATCTCATATCATTTTCACACACAATCACTCGTTCCACTCATACAGGTACTGTACCTTGCTGGAAGCACTTAACAAGGAACTGCTGGCAGGATTTTAAATATACTTTTTGATGCAGCATCCTTGATGTCTTTGGGAAGAGCATTCCACCATCCCGAAGCGGTGATAGTAAATGATCGATGGTATGTGGTTGTTCGGTGGACAGGTATTTCTAGGAGGGACACTGAGCGAGTATCATGGAGATGTAAAGAACCAAGGTGACGAAAATTGCTGGAGAGATAAGCAGGGATGTCTTCCGAAAGTACCGGGTACACAAGAATATTTGCATGTAGTTTACGCCCGTCGTCTAGTCGTAACCAAGATAATTGTTTATAGTAGGGAGAAACTCGAGCGTCATACCGTAAATCCATAGCGTATCTAAGACGAACATTTTGAGTGCGTTGTAGTTTCAAGCTTAATTCATTCGTTATATCCGTAAGAATTACATCACAGTAGTCAAAAATGGGAAATAATAATGACCGAACAAGTTGAATTTTTAGTGATCGAGGGAATACATTTCTGAACTGTTTTAAGGGGGTGCAAGCCACAATAAACCTTTTTGCAGATATTCTTAACTTGTGGTGACCAGTTTAGAGTTTCCATTATAATAACACCAAGGTTAGAAACTGATTCACAATAAGGTATAACAGTATTATTTAAAGTTACGGGAGGAATGCAATTTTGTTTTAAAATGTGAAGATTCTTTGATGTACCGATGATAATGGCTTGCGTTTTATGGGGGTTTAATTTAAGGTTGTTTTTAATTGCATAGCTATTAATTTGCTCAAGGTCAGCGTTTACATTACATATTGCTTGTTGTATATTATTAGTTCTAGTGTGGTAATAAATTTGCAGATCATCAGCATAAAGATGGTACTTGCAGTGCTTAATTGATCTGGTGATATCATTTGTATGTATAAAGTGAATAGGAGAGGGCCTAGGACTGACCCTTGTGGAACACCAATATATTTTTTGTTCGCCACGTTGATTTATTATTATTTGCAACCACACACTGCTGGCGGTTTGTGAGGTAAGAATAGAAAAATTCCAGCACTTTCTGGCTAAAGTTTAAGGACTGTAATTTGGGAAGAAGCAACCTAGGATCGACAGTATCAAATGCGCTCCTGAAATCTAAAAGAGTAAGTATTGTCACTTGTTTGTTGTCCATTGCATATATAATGTCACCTGTCACTTTCAGCAGAGCTGTCATGGTACTATGTTTTTTCTTAAAGCCTGATTGGTAAGAGTCGAGTAAAGCATATTTATGTAAGTACATAAGGATTTGCTCATGTACCAGGCGTTCCAGTACTTTGGACAGAGGTGGGTACCAGGCGTTCCAGTACTTTGGACAGAGGTGGTAGGATAGAAACTGGTCGGTAATCGGAAGGAATACTGGGTCCATCCTTTTTTTGGGATTGGGATGACGAGGGCATCCTTCCATGCCATAGGGAAAATTCCTTGGGTTAAACAGTAGTTAATAATGTGTGTTATGATCGGCAGAATGGCGCCAATGATATATTTGTAGAAAGACAGAGCTATGCCATCGTGTCCAGCAGCATTTGATCTGAGAGAATACATAACTCGTTCTACGTCATTTATACCAACCTCTTTAAACACAAATGTATCTTGAATTGGCATAAAATTATTATTATTATTATTATTATTATTATTATTATTATTACTGTTATAAAAATATTACTATTACTTGTACAGTTATGAAAATTATTATTATTATTATTATTATTATTATTATTATTATTATTATTATTATTATTATTTGTTCTTACAGTGGATTCGGCCGACGTGAAGTGTAAATTTAAGTCATCAAGGGATACATTCGGCGCCTGCTTTAATAACTTTCGACCTATACCCATCATTCATAATTGTTTCGATATTTCTGTCGAGTTCTTGCATTTGGATACTTGACATATGTGTTTATATTTACTGTTTCTGATTAACTGTTCAACCCTGTTGCGGAGAACGCGGTAATTTTCAAAGACATTAGCATTACCCGTTCGTTTAAACCTTCTGTACCATGAGTCACGCTTTGCTATTTCTGATTTAATCTCACTAGTCAACCACGGAGAAGGTGGTCGAGTTACCCGGATCTCTTTCTTGGGAGCAAATCTGTCATACAGTTCTAACACCAGCTCAGATAGTTTATTTATTTTTACGTCAATATCATCCATGTGTAAAATATCGTTCCACGGCAGATAATATGCTTCGTGTCGTATTCTTTCCTTGTCCAGATTTTTTATATCCCTGCGTGTTATATATTTAGTTTCATATTTTGGCATCTTTAATGAATAGCAGACATATATTTGATCATGGGTAGAAATACCTGGCACTGCAAGCTGTCCGTGATTTAAAACTTTCCGAGTATTGTTAGTTATGATCAAGTCAATCAAAGTATGAGTCATCTGGTTTACTGTATGTAGGTGATTAATAGCATTTAGAGGTAGGATGTTCAGGTCTAAGCTAAAGATCATATTTTGTAAATGTAATGAGTCGTTTGTCGCAGTCAGCAGATTTGTATTAAAATCTCCAAGTATAATTATATTTTTGTACAGTGGAATTAACTTGGCTAAGCAAATTTCAAGGTCCGATATATGTCTTACATCTGGGGGTTTATGAACTACTCCGATCAGTACCTGTGTTACCTGTGCGCATTCTTCTTCTCTTCTTCATGGGGCCTCTTAAATATTAGTTCGTAATTAGCAAGATCTTTTGCTACCATGTTTTTCCTTCATTCCCACCTAGATATACCTGCTCCCTTCACAAAGCTGCAGGTTGTTCTTATTGGGTCTTCTTGGATTTTTTTTCTCTCTCTTCACCTGGTAGTCCTAGAGTGGAAAGTCTGATGCTACCCAGCACCCCACATTCAAAAAGTATGTGTGTTCAGCTGATTCCTCTGCTTCATTGCATTTCCTTGCATATATTGTCTCTTATTACTCCAATTCTACGTAGGTGTTTTTTCAGATGTCATTGTCCTGTCAACAGTCCTACTACCCACCTTATATTTTCTCTGCTGAGTTTCAACAGTTCTTTAGTATACTTCTTGTTTGGTCCTTTTATCAGTTCCATTGCAGTATTTTTCGAGTTTTCCATTTGTTTCTTTTGTACGCATTTTCCTACGTAGTGTTGGGCTTGTCCATAGGAAATCCCGCATACAGGTTCTGGGCCAACAAAATGTGTTTCTGCCCCTTTCTTGGCCAGTTTATCTGCCTTTTCATTTCCTTCTATACCTGCATGCCCTGGTACCCATATTATTTTGACAATGTTGTACTTTGAGAGCTTCGGGAGAAGTGAATGGCAAAACCAGACAATTCTGCTTATTATCCAGACTGCTTCTAGTGCCTTAATGGCTGCTTGGCTGTCCATAAAAATAAAAATGTTCTTATTCCTATAGTTCATTTTCAGATTTTCTTCAAGACATGTTGTGATAGCTATCACTTCCGCTTGAAAGACTGTAGTGTGTTTGCCCAGGCTCATCTGGATTGATCTCTCAGGTCTTCCCCTGTTGATCCCTCCTCCTGTGCCATCCCCAGTCGGCTATTCAATCTACTACTGACTTTTCGTTGGCTTACTTTAAGTCACCAGATGATTGCAGCATAGGCCATCAATGGTCAAATGATCATTGTATATAGGCCTATCCACGTTACCATTGATGGTCTTTGGCCCCATGTCTTCCCGACGGCTCTTTTACATTACAAGTTGTCCATTTCATGACCGTATCGATGTTTAATCAAGAAGTAAGTATAAATAACCACCTAATCGATACTTTATTAATGCCTCAGGCAAAATTGAATAAAATTAAAACTTACAGGACATGTTTCGACCACTTAGTGGTCCTCTTCAGCTGTATAAATAAAGAACTGAAAAGAAAAACATAAAAATGGAGGTCATCAGAATAGGTCATCTTGCCTCTCGTTCTTGTTTGGAAAAGATGTTTATTCTGCGCTGTCTAGAGGGTCTGTCTTTGAGCGCGACCTGGTGAAGTAACGATGTGATACAGTTTGACAGTTCATGGAAAGCTCTGGAGAGAAGGGAAGTAGAGTTTTATCGTCATCTAAAATAACATGTGAGGGAGGAGGGAGATTGGGCTGTGCTTCTGCGATGTCGTGTTTGATTATATCTCTTGTTCGTCTAGTCTGTTTCATGCCTACCCATTCTAAGTATTTGCTAATATTCTGATGGGAGCGCCGGCTTCTGGAATTTTAGCTAACATTTACCTCGACTTTTTGGAACACGCTCAGATAGTAGGTCACATTAAAGGACTCGATCTCTGGCTTCGATATGTTGATGATGCCTATGCCATAATTAACAAGGAAATAAATGATAGTCACAGTATCCTTAATACTTTGAATAATTTAGACCCAAACATAAAATTTACAGCTGAAGAAGAAGAGAAAGGCATACTCAATTTTCTGGATATCCAAACAATTCGTAAAGACAACCATTTCCAATTTAAAATATACAGGAAACCCACTTTTACCCCGACTACAATCAAAAGTGATTCTTTACATCCCATCTCGCAAAAGAAATCAGCTTATTATAGTTTCGTCAACAGAGCCTTTGAAATTCCGCTAACAGAAACAGACAGAAAAAAGGAACTTTCTTTCATTCGTCAACAGGCTCTACATAATGGTTTCAGTTTGAAATTCATCAATAAAATCATCACTAAATGCAAATACCAACAACAAATTAAACTTAAACAGCATTCAGAAAAAGAAAAAGGATATGTAAAATTCACCTTTAATAACCCGAAGATTTACGAAATCACCAACTTATTCAAGAAACACAATACCAAGGTAGCCTTCTCTACAAACAACACGAAACATAGATTCTTTAGTCATAATAAAGCTAATAAACTTAAAGATGACGAATTCCAGGAATCGGGTATTTATAAGCTGACTTGTGCTCAATGTAAAAAAACTTACGTGGGACAATCTGGAAGGAACTTCTCAATTAGATATCAAGAACACGTCAATGCTGAAAGCTACAAAAGATTCTCTGCCATGGGATCCCATATGAAAGAGTCCAACCACAAATTCACCAATATAAAACAGGACCTTCAAATTATCTGTATGATTAATAAAGGTAATCTTATGAACAACCTGGAAAACATCCACATCGTTCTTGATAAATTGGAAAACGGTGAAGAGAATCTCAACGAAAACAACGAGCATAAAAACATCTTATATGAGAATATTAGCAAATACTTAGAATGGGTAGACATGAAACAGACTAGACGAACAAGAGATATAATCAAACACGACATCGCAGAAGCACAGCCCAATCTCCCTCCTCCCTCACATGTTATTTTAGATGACGATAAAACTCTACTTCCCTTCTCTCCAGAGCTTTCCATGAACTGTCAAACTGTATCACATCGTTACTTCACCAGGTCGCGCTCAAAGACAGACCCTCTAGACAGCGCAGAATAAACATCTTTTCCAAACAAGAACGAGAGGCAAGATGACCTATTCTGATGACCTCCATTTTTATGTTTTTCTTTTCAGTTCTTTATTTATACAGCTGAAGAGGACCACTAAGTGGTCGAAACATGTCCTGTAAGTTTTAATTTTATTCAATTTTGCCTGAGGCATTAATAAAGTATCGATTAGGTGGTTATTTATACTTACTTCTTGGCTCTTTTACATGCATACAGCAAGTTCTTAGCCCATGTTCCTTTCTGTATGTGGATTCCAGGTTAGATTTTTATCTAACACTACACCTAGGTGCAGTGCCTGTTCTTCCATATATATATTGCCCAAAGAGCTTCAGTGATCTCTTTCCTTCTAATTTTCTCCATGTAAAAGGACCAGAGTTATCATGTTCGGGTTGACTGATAGTTGTTCTTCCTGACACCAGTTCTCCACAAGGTTAAGTGATCTTTGCATGAGGTCCTGGATAACACTCATCACCTTACCTCGTACCACAATCACTTTGAGAGCTTCAGGAGAAGCATATAAAAACCTTGTTCGTTGAGCATAGCTATGATTTTGTTAAGGGTTATGAACTTCATATTGTTGGTCCGTATTGAACTGAGATAACATATAAATAATGCACAGTAGAGTTTTCCACCTATTCAATACTAAATTGTATTTACAATATTTACATTACATGGGACTAGTTTCAACCCTACTCAGGGTCATCATCAGCCATATTAAAACATAAACAATATTTGGCAAAATTCTAAAACATGTTTTCTATCAGTAAGAATCTTATGAATATATAATTTTACAATATGGAGTGTGGTTGAAATGTTGCAAATGAAAATGAAATATTACGTGTGATGTTGGTGAGTAATAATTAATACAAGTACATTATACATGCTAAGAAGTCTGGAACAAAAGTACAAATAAGGTGCTCTGTGTTATTAAAATTTATAGACTCGTGGAATCAGTAGGTCCTGGTGATGCATAACGGTTGTGGACCGAGTGCTATGGCAATAAGAATGAACACAATGTAAACTGACACATATATATATAAATACAAGTATGTACATTTTGCTAGTTTGTTGTTCCACCATCTTTCTTTTTTGGTGTTTTTCTTTTCTTTGAGAGGATGGTTTTCATGGAATGAGTCTATAATGGCCTCTTCTAATAGTTCCACTGCCTCGTCCAAGTCTTTCTGTCCTTTCACGTTAGTTGGAATTTTTTGTACAGCCTTCACTAGAACTTCTCTGTATCTGTCCCAGTTAGTTCTCAATCCCACATAATCTTGCATCTATTGCAGTTTGGATGTGTTGGTGGTCTGCCAATGATGGTTCCTCCAGCACCTTCCAGTCTTTAAAAAGTTTGCGATATGCGTAGTGCTTAGTGTAAAGTTTATTACCTCCCTATGATTTTTATTTATAAATGTAGGCTTGTTTCCTAGGTTTAGTATCGTCAACTCAGTTCCAATAATAAACTCTAGTAAAGACTCGCCTCTTGCATTGCAGTTCGTGCTGCCCCATGCCGTGTGGTATGAATTTGCATCTGCTCCAAGGACTAGCTGTTTGCCTTTCCTCTTTGTGTTGCAAGTTAGTTTCTCAACTTCTTCTGATGGGTGCAGATTAGTTGAGTCATATGGGAGCTATGCAGAGCCTATGGTTATATCTCTGGGCCCCTCCCAAACCTGTGCGCATTACATTACCTGTGGGTAGTACCATAATGTGTGGAATACCACGAGTCTATGCTACTTTTGATTAGTACCGCAACATGACAAATACCATGCCATGGTTCAACTTTCCTAGTGATAAGTACCATTATGAGGGGCCGATGACCTGGATTTTGGACCCCTTTAGACTACAAACAACATCGATTCAGTATTGTGCTTTAGAAGCAGTCCCTTGGTCAGTAATAATATTGTTTAACGCTAGTTTCTGGGAATGTGGGGTGTTGCGGATCGGATCCACTGATTGTTTTAAATTCATATCCATTCATTCATTCTTCCTCATCACGTTTTAAATTCTGGTCAGTGGATGATTTTGTACTTTTAAATTGTCATTACATTTCGTCTCATTTCGTACCATTAGGGGCCGATGACCTAGAACATCCCTCCATATAGGGTTGGCAGCAGGAAGGGCATCCGGCCATAAAACAGGGCCAAAGTCACATGTGCGACACAGTTCGCACCCGCGATCCCACACATGTGGGAAAAGCGGTTGGAAAATAATAAGAAGAAGGTGCCGATGACCTAGATGTTAGGCCCCTTTAAACAACGAGCATCATCATCATCATCATATATGAAGGGTCCAGGGGAAGAACATGCTAAGTCACACTTTACTAATTTTAACTTTGTAACTCCATGTTCTTCACCTGTGTGTGGTTTTAAAAATCGCTCATATCTAGGAACTTAACAGGTTCCTTCCCTTTATTGGAAAGAGGATTGAAACTGCATTCTTAGAGCCACAAGATGGCTGTAACATCAGAAAAAAAAAGGAAAAATAGACTTAGCATGTTCTTCCCACGGACCATTCATATGGAAAGCAGCCAATATTTTGTAGAAATACATACAGACTCCACCAACTGCCACAGTTTTCAACGTGGCACAGGGTGTGTGACAGTTACAGTACTATACCTACACAGCCAGTGATCAGAAATATTCTAACAAGTAAGTGTTTTAAGCAACCTTAATAGTAATTATCATTATCCAGCTAAAGGTGAATTAATGGCATGTATTTTTATTTTTTTATTTTAAGGTTATAACTTCTTGCTATCTGTATGATAATTGATGTTATTTATCATTTAGTGGTAGATATATTTTGGAGACATTGCAGACATTTATTTTATGAATTCTGCCAAAAATTATTTATTAACACGTCTCCTATCCATTAAAAAATATAATTTTATTCACAGGGTTGCAGGGAATAAGATGAAATTACTAAGAAGAAAAAAGCCTCTTGAATTTTTAAAATCGAATACCTTTGCAAAATTTACTGTATTTTTTAAGTTTATATTTATATAAACAAAAGAAAGACATTAAAAAGTAGCATCATTTTGTAGAAAATAATTTATAGTACCATTCTGAATTGAGAAACATGTACTGTGGGCCACTACTTTTAAATTTTACCCAGAATCCGTTGAGTGAGTCTTCCCTCTTTCCTGCACGTTGTTAAGCCCCAGAACGTATATGTTCTTCACCCTTTCAAAGTAAAAAATCCTTTGGTTGTGTTTCATTATCCATGTCTGTCTCAGAATTTGACCCGTCCTCACTGAAATTAGCCTCTAATCTAATTAGTCACTATCAGTAATTTTGTTAAAAACAGTAATCTACCCATCACTATTAGTAATTTTATCTCTAACAGTAACGTAACCCTCCATACCTAATTTTTCACTGACAGTAATGAGTATTCAAGTTGCCATGTGACTTAACCAAATTTGGACCTAAATCCTATTACTAACCCAACAGTAGCTATCGAGGGCCATTATATGGGGCCTACGATCCCCCTGGAAGTTTTAGGACTATCAGTAATGCTTGCCCACACTGCAGTTAATGCATTATGCATTTGTTATATTGGCAGCCATCAATAGTTGCTCCCTTGCTACCAAACTTTCAGCACATACACATGTGAACGGAATGACTCTCCTTTGTTTACTTCTCACGGAGGATTTAGTCGGGCAGTGCACAAGGCTACCAACCTATTTACTTAGGAACTAAGCCCCAGGTTAGAGCTGTGAAGTCTGGACTAGACCAATAGTCTGGACTGGTTAAGATATGGCCTGGACAGGACCACTCGTCTGGATAGGTTAGTGTAGGGCGTGGACAAGACCATTGGTCTGGATTGGTTATGTTAGGGGCTGGACAAGACTATTGGTGGTGGTGGTGGTGATGATGATGCTTGTTGTTTAAAGGGGCAGACCATTGGTCTGGATAGATTAGGGTAGGGGCTGGAGGTGATAGCAGTACATTCTATGTGGGCTAGTGGTGAAAAGTTGAATAGTAACTTTTTCTTGTCATGCGGACAGATAGCTCATTCTATGTACTGGAGGCTAGTGGTGGAAAGGTGAATTACAAGTTCATTCCGTACTTTTTCCCCGAAGGAGATTGCAGCACATTCTATGTTGACTAATGGCAGAAAGGTGAATTACAAGTTCCTTCCATACTGTCTTCCTGACAGAGATGGTCCTAGGGTGATAGCAGAACATTTACTTCATTTACTTGTGCTTTTATTCTGCCGGGGTTGGTAACTGAATATAATAATCTTGATTGACAGAAATGATGTCACGTGCCACTTTACGTTGGCCAGCAGGAATGCAGATAGTTACTTCAGCAATGGAAAATGGCGTGTAATGCTCTTCATTAGGTTATAAAAGTAAATGTACTTCTGGAGGTGGGATGGCGGGTTCGTGGACTTCGCAATGAACACATCTCTCCCCTGACACTCTTTCCAAGTAAGATTTCATTAATTTCTATTTCCTTATATTGTTAGAGAAATGTGGCCGCAAGGTGTCAACTTTTGCCATTCTAAGAGGGGACTGATTGTGAAATTAACCCTTAAAATGCTGAGACAGGATCATTATCATTAAAGCATTGTTTTAAAAAAAGGTTTTTTTTAGTTTGATGTAGACTGTGATTTTTGACATAGTTTGACTATGGTGGTAAATATCATTTTACCTTTTTTTTTTCAATGGAGGGTGCCCACTTTTTTAATACTTAAAAGTTGCTGGAATTTATTAGCTGTCTAAGAGCTTTGTTTTATAGATTTCTGGATCATAAAATTGCTGAATTTGCATCACTACTTTAGATACCACTGCCTGTGTCTTAGTAGGTTTACTATGTGATCACTATGAAAAAGGAATCTGTATGAAATTGCATTATAATCAGAAGTGCAGAAGGATCATTGTCACAAGCCTGTCAACAAGGCAGCTGTTGTTCAAGTCAAGTTTATTTTAGAATGAATAGTCATGTACTTGTGGGTTGTAGATTCTGTACGGCAATCATGTTATACTACAAGCTAAGTTGCTTTGCTTTGCTTGGGTTTATTATGTATGTTCAGGAGCATTACTTACCGGCAGGGCCGAATTTAACGACTGCAATGCCTCTGGGCCCACATTTTGCGCCCCCTTCCTTAAACTTGAAAAGACAAAATTGCAATTACTATTATTTTTATATATGAATAAACTAGTACAGTAGAATGCCTCCAAGGTAAAATATCAAACATTAATACCATGAACCCTGGGGAGGGCACTTCACGGTCTTTTCGACTGCATTCAGAGATAAATGTTTATTGTTCTTAACGTAGCGGGCCGCTAGCTTCCATCCCCTCAGTACCTTACATTGGACCTGTCCACTATCACTGTGCATAAACAATTAACCCCTCATGCTCCTCAGTTTCAGCCTAAGTGCATTGCTGTACGGACCCGGTCTAAAACTCCTGGCGCGCCCCATGACATATGCGTGTTTAGGAGTTAAGTTTTATTTTTTCAGTTAATATACCAAGAATGTGTCAGTTTTGTTTTATAGTGCCTTTGTATATAGTGAAGTCCAACGCTTCATTGATAGAAACAGGGAAATAGAAATCGAAAGACTTATAAAGAGAATTACTCAGTTTCACGCACAAGCAACCATTGGCCAATGACTTTGTTTTGTACTATCTTGATCATTACTCCAGTCAATTCGTATATTATTTACAAGCATGCGAAAGGTAACTTTAACATTCAGCGTAATTATTTGAAAGAACTAAACCAACAGATATGCGCGAGATATTTGCAAGAATGGTATTCAAACTCTCCCAACGGGGCTAAAAAAGAAACATTTGCTAAATGCTAGGATTGTCTGAAGAAGAGCAGCCCTCTGCAGCTCCACAAGAACTAGAAGCGCCTGGTAGACGCGCCTACTGCAACAGGGGAAAAAACAAAAACAAACAAACCAAAAACACCCTACAGAAAAACCAAGACTACATGCCGTGTATGCCAGTGACATATCTACAAAGAACACTCAGCAGTGACATGTGTTCGGTGCAGTACAGAAAGTCAAGAATCTAGTGATGATGCAGAATAAACATCAATTGTTTAACATCCAATTTTTGTATTGTCAAAATACCTTTCAACATTATTTACAAGTTCCTGCAAAATTATTTACTAGTTCTGTAACATTAAAAATAGTTTTTGCTTAATTTGTGCTATTTTTTCATGACTTGGTCTAAAACACCATAGGTGCCTCCTCAGGGATTATTTTTATGCGCTCTCTCCAGGGTTAAATAATAATAATAATAATAATATTAATTCAACTGAGAGAGCAGACGCTGGTCAGCTTTACACAGTTCGCTACCCTGTCTTTTAAACATGGACACAAAATCGCGATGAGAGTGGAAATTCTCATGTTCTGTTAACTGCTGATTTCTGTGCTTCCAATCATTGAAGCCAGTTGTTGCAAATTGGGATGACCCTCAAAAAAGTTTACAAGGAGCACGTGGTTGTCTGTAGGTGGTCTTGATTCGCCGCCCATTTTAATAAGTTGCAGCCCGGAGTCACGTTGATACCCATATGCAGAACCAAAGGGGCTTTGTTTCAGCATTGTGGTGGTATTTATATTATTATAACTGATAGCTTTCGCATTAGCGGAACGAAAATTCCATTGACCATGTTGGGAGCTTTCGCTTTAGAATGCCAGGAAAGTGCACAAATTCTAAAAACTTGTTTTCAAACTATTAGAGCTTTCCATTTTTGCCGCCTCATAATTTTGTCACCCTGGTCCCAGGCCCATAAGGCCCATGCCTAAATACGGCTCTGCTTACCAGAATTAATAGAGGTTGGTTGGCCAGATTATTTATTTATTTGTGTCAGAAGCATCACATTATACCATATACATAATACAGAATAATACTTATATACAATTAAGACAAAGGAGATAAAAAACAAAGATGACAATCTAAATAACTTTACTCCAATATTTAGCAAACGCTATGACTTCAGAGCTTGCGGACATCAGATCATCAATGTTACATCTTGCAGGATATAGTCCGTAGCTTGTTGAACTCCACAGTTGCAAAAGGTTGATACATACATACATACATACATTATCATTATAGACTGTTATGCCTTTCAGCGTTCAGTCTGCAAGCCTCTGTGAATTTACTAAACGTCGCCACAATCCTCTATTTGCAACTAGTGTTGTGGCCTCATTTAGTTCTATACCTCTTATCTTTAAATCGTTAGAAACCGAGTCTAACCATCGTCGTCTTGGTCTCCCTCTACTTCTCTTACCCTCCACAGCAGAGTCCATTATTCTCCTAGGTAACCTATCCTCCACCATTCGCCTCACATGACCCCACCACCGAAGCCGGTTTATGCGTACAGCTTCATCCATCGAGTTCATTCCTAAATTAGCCTTTATTTCCTCATTCCGAGTACCCTCCTGCCATTGTTCCCACCTGTTTGTACCAGCAATCATTCTCGCTACTTTCATGTCTGTAACTTCTAACTTATGAATAAGATATCCTGAGTCCACCCAGCTTTCGCTCCCGTAAAGCAAAGTTGGTCTGAAAACAGACAGATGTAAAGATAGTTTCGTCTGGGAGCTGACTTCCTTCTTACAGAATACAGTCGATCGCAGCTGCGAGCTCACTGCATTAGCTTTACGGCACCTTGATTCAATCTCACTTACTATATTACCATCCTGGGAGAACACACAACCTAAATACTTGAAATTATCGACCTGTTCTAGCTTAGTATCACCAATCTGACATTCAATTCTGTTGAATTTCTTACCTACTGACATCAATTTAGTCTTCGAGAGGCTAATTTTCATACCATACTCATTGCACCTATTTTCAAGTTCCACGATATTAGACTGTAGGCTTTCGGCACAATCTGCCATTAAGACCAAGTCGTCAGCATAGGCCAGACTGCTTACTACATTTCCACCTAATTGAATCCCTCCCTGCCATTTTATACCTTTCAGTAGATGATCCATGTAAACTACAAACAGCAAAGGTGAAAGATTACAGCCTTGTCTAACCCCTGTAAGTACCCTGAACCAAGAACTCATTCTGCCATCAATTCTCACTGAAGCCCAATTGTCAACATAAATGCCTTTGATAGCTTTTAATAATCTGCCTTTAATTCCATAGTCCCCCAGTATGGCGAACATCTTTTCCCTCGGTACCCTGTCATATGCTTTCTCTAGATCTACGAAGCATAAACACAACTGCCTATTCCTCTCGTAGCATTTTTCAATTACCTGGCGCATACTGAAAATCTGATCCTGACAGCCTCTCTGTGGTCTGAAACCACACTGGTTTTCATCCAACTTCCTTTCAACGACTGATCGCATCCTCCCTTCCAAGATGCCAGTGAATACTTTGCCTGGTATACTAATCAGTGAGATACCTCGATAGTTGTTGCAATCCTTCCTGTTCCCTTGCTTATAGATAGGGGCAATTACTGCTTTTGCCCAATCTGAAGGTACCTTACCAACACTCCACGCTAATTTTACTACTCTATGAAGCCATTTCATCCCTGCCTTCCCACTATACTTCACCATTTCAGGTCTAATTTCATCTATTCCTGCTGCCTTATGACAATGGAGTTTATTTACCATCCTTTCCACTTCCTCAAGCATAATTTCACCAACCTCATTTTCCTCCTCCCCTTGAGCTTCGCTGTTCACAACACCACCAGGATGATTTCCTTTTACATTGAGAAGATGTTCAAAATATTCCCTCCACCTCTCCAGTGATTCCCTGGGATCTATTATGAGTTCACCTGTATTACTCAAAACACTGTTCATTTCCTTTTTCCCTCCCTTCCTAAGATTCTTTATTACTGTCCAGAAAGGTTTCCCTGCTGCTTGACCTAGCCTTTCCAGGTTGTTACCAAAATCTTCCCATGACTTCTTTTTGGATTCAACAATTATTTGTTTCGCTCTGTTTCTTTCATCTACATACAACTCCCTATCTGCCTCGGCCCTTGTTTGGAGCCATTTCTTATAAGCCTTCTTTTTACGTTTACAAGCTGCTCTCACTTCATCATTCCACCAAGATGTTCGCCTTTTCCCATCTTTACACACAGTTGTTCCAAGGCATTCCCTGGCTGTTTCTACTACAGCATCCCTGTATGCCGCCCATTCACTTTCTATATCCTGAACCTGCTTAATGTCTACTTTTCGAAACTTCTCACTAATCATATCCATGTACTTCCGTCTAATTTCCTCGTCCTGGAGATTTTCTACCCTTATTCGTTTGCAGACAGATTTCACTTTCTCTACCTTAGGCCTAGAGATACTTAGTTCACTACAGATCAGATAGTGGTCTGTATCATCGAAAAATCCCCGGAAAACTCGTACATTCCTAACAGATTTCCTGAATTCGAAGTCTGTTAAGATATAGTCTATTATGGATCTGGTACCCCTAGCCTCCCATGTGTATCGGTGAATAGCCTTATGCTTGAAGAATGTATTCGTAACAGCTAAACCCATACTAGCACAGAAGTCCAGCAAACGCTTCCCATTCCCATTAGCTTCCATATCTTCCCCACATTTACCAATCACCCTTTCGTATCCTTCAGTTCTATTCCCAACTCTCGCATTGAAATCGCCCATTAGCACTATTCTATCCTTGCTGTTTACCCTGACTACGATGTCACTCAATGCTTCATAAAACTTGTCAACTTCATCCTCATCTGTACCCTCACATGGTGAATACACGGACACAATTCTAGTCCTAATTCCTCCAACTGACAAATCTACCCACATCATTCGCTCATTTACGTGTCTAACAGAAACTATGTTCCGTGCAATGGTATTCCTGATAAAGAGCCCTACCCCAGACTCTGCCCTTCCCTTTCTAACACCCGTCAAGTACACTTTATAATCTCCTATCTCTTCCTCGTTATCTCCCCTTACCCGAATATCACTTACTCCTAGCACATCCAGATGCATCCTCTTTGCTGACTCAGCCAGTTCTACTTTCTTTCTTCCATAAGCCCCATTAATATTGATAGCTCCCCATCGAATTCCATTTCGTTCGAAAAGTTGTTTCCAAGGAGTCCCTCGCCTGTCAAATGGGAGTGGGACTCCGTTACTCCCATAGGTCCGAGGCTTGCTTAAAATGTTCTGAGCTCGGTCGATTCATGAAGCAGGATGCTGCCCTACTTGCACATAGTCCAAGTGAGGATCTCTCCTCTAACGGGTTATGGACCACCGGTGGATTGTATAGTCCTAGCCGCCTGAGCACAAGGAGGGCCATGACTCAGAATATGTCCGAGATGCCCACTCCCATTCCATAGCAACTGGTATCCCGACTCTCAGGACCACTTACTAGGCCACTCAGCCGTTGCCCATGGTTCACGAACTAGGACGTGACTACAGTAACCCACAAACATGAACCAAGGTTGATAATGAAAATGAAATGGCGTATGGCTTTTAGTGCCGGGAGATCCCAGGACAGGTTCGGCTCACCAGGTGCAGGTCTTTTTATTTGACTCCCATAGACAACCTGCGCGTCGTGATGAGGATGAAATGATGATGAAGACAACACATACACCCAGCCCCCATGCCAGGGAAATTAACCAATGATGGTTAAAATTCCCGACCCTGCCAGGAATCGAACCCGGGACCTCTGTGACCAAAGGCCAGCACGCTAACCCTTTAGCCATGGAGCTGGACAAAAGGTTGATCATGTGGTGTAACCCCATTTCTGCAAAATTATCTTTTGACCTTGCAACCCCAGTTCTGAGCCTTTTCAGAGTTTTCCATATAGGCCATTCTTTAGTGAAACCGGCAACTAGATTTTCTGATGGTGTCATCCAGTGGTGTTCAGATCTCATCTTCCACATAGATAATCGAGAAGATTTCTGTTGACCAATATTATCTGTTGCTTTCAAGAAACGTTTCCTGGATATTAGTCTTGAAATAGGAGGATGATGACCTTTTAATGATGTTTATTTGAGGTAGTAACCTTATGTCTTTCTCTGTATGCAGCTGCTTCACACCTGATCTCTGGAGGAGCAATTCCAGCCAAATAATAAAGAGTTTGGTTGTTCAGATGTACTTCCTCTTAAAACAATAATAATAACCTCCACCTCTACTAATGCAAGTTATCCGAGTGTCAGCCAACGCCTGGGTTATTAATTAATTTTGGATTGCACAGAAGTGTAGAACATATTTGGGTATAGGGAGAAAGGCAAATGGACGAAGGGTCCAGAGTGAATTGAAATATTCTAAGCCAGGTATTTCAGATGAGATCATCATGCACTGTTGATGTTATAGCAGCCCTCGAAAAATATTGATCAGCTTAAACGAAAATTATTGCATTACTTTGTTATTTATTAGGGCAATTTGCATTATTTTAGTTTCATTATAAAGTTTCAGATTGTATAATACTGATTTTAAAAATGAAAAATTATTTTGTAGGCTTATCCCTCACACATTGCCTAGCTGGATTTGGAGTTTACGGTCTCGTAGCCTTTGACACGATGCTGTGCCGACAAGAAATACAATTTGTGTATGGTTACACCATGGTTGAAGTCTTCTACGAGTGGTCTATTTACTGCCATCTACTTGTATTTAACATCTCCTATTATAGTGATGTCCAAGAAAAGTCCCTGTTTCATTTTTGTGCTATTAACGAAGCTGAATCTTAATTTACAAAATACTGGAGTAACTGCAGTTCACGCAACTCCATAAAACACTTTCTTTGGCTCACATAAACACTCTGGAAACTTTAATATCTTGTCTAATCCCTATGAAAGATACGTGCCCTTTTTAATCATTGAAGCCATCGAACCTGCCAACTTGGGGTCAGAAGCCATTCTGATAGCAAAAAGTCTATATTGCCATCAGTAAAAAATACACTAACTGAAAAATTTCTTCATTGCCATAATATGCTGTTAGGGTGTTACCTTGAAACAGGCATATGACATCCAGGATGTGGGATTTAGCGTGTACTTTTTCTCAACTGTATCATTTCAGCTAGTGAACCATGCTTCTGCTCAAATTGTTATGAATTGATTGGTGATTCTTTTACTTTTTTTGGTAAACACTAATAATGTACATTTGTTTGATATACCCTTGATTCTACTGATAGTATGGTATTCAGTTGGAGACAAATATTCAATTTCCTTCATGAGAGGTACAGAAATGAAGATTACAGAATATTTTGTTCTCTGTTACAGTGAAGCATGTGACTTTCTGGTGTCCCAGCTGTTGCCCCTGGAGGCATCAGAACGTGAAGAATGGTTGGACAAAATTATCGAACATGTTCAAAAACTACCTCTCGCCTCTCCTACTATAAATCGGGCCCAAGTTGAACAAGCTATACATGTAAGTTTACTGTTATAGCAGGAAGACTGCTCTTCCAGTCAATTAATGTTCTGCATTTAGGGGTGCTTTTCAGGTGGCAGATTCCCTATCAATTGATTACCTAGCCTTTTCTTATACCTATTTTCAAAGAATATGAAAATTTATTGAACATTTCCATTGATAAATTAATCCAGTTCCTTATTCCTCGTCCTATAAATGAATATTTGCTCCAGTTTTTCCTTTTGAATTTCAACTTTATCTTCATTTTATGAAACTCCATTCAAGCTTATTCATCTGCCAATGTCATTCCATACCATGTAACACTATTCTTTTGTCGGAAATCACCCAGAACAAACCTTGCTGCTTTTCCTTTGGATCTTTTCTACTTCTTGTGTCAAATAATCCTGGAGTGGAAACCATACAGTGGAACCATACTCTAATTGGGATCTTATATGCCCTTTCCTTTACATACTTACCCCCTCATAACCATGTGAAGAGATTTGTATCCTTTCTTTACAATCTCATAATGAGATTACCCTAATGAAGATCCTTTCTTATATTAACACCTAAGTGCAGTACTTACTGTGATCCCTGTGAGGTGTTATCACCTCTTCAAGGGATTAATTAAAACTGAGAGGACTTTTCCTCTTGGTGTAACTTATAACCTGACTTTGCATCTCGTTTACTATCATACCATTGTCTGTTCGAGTTTGAAGGAGCATGTAAAATCAAAATTTTACTGCAAGAGGTGAGACATTAGTAGATTAAGGCCCTTTGATGCCTGGCTTTCAAAATAGTGTAATTGTAAAATGATGTTTCTCTTTAAGACCAATTAGTGATGCTAAAACAAGTATTATGTAGAAAGATGGAAACACGGAAAGGAATTTCAGGATAACAGGATAAACACATAACAAGTCAGTGTGGGAAGCAGGAACAATATAAGTAGGAGGCAAGAACAAACATGAAGACAGAAAAGGACTAGGACGATTTCCACTTGTATGAGAGTATTGAAGTCTGATAAACTTGTGAAGTAGAAACTAGCTCTTTATGTAACAGTAAAAACTGTTGCTGGTAACATGTTGCAACAATCAAATGTCACCATTTCACCACCTTGTTTCTTAAACATAATCATGTTTTTTTATGTAGGCCTTGCCCATGATGATTAAACCTTTATGTAACAATAAAAACTGTTACCAGTCACAAGTTTTATTAGATAATTTACTCCACTATGCATTTCAGAGACTTTGCTCCATTGTCAAGTGGTGAAATGGTGACATTTAGTTTGTTACAACTTGTGACTCGTAACAGTTTTTATTATTACATAAAGAGCTCATTTCTGCTTCACAATTTTTTCAGACTTCTATACTCTCACACATTCCTGTAAAGGTCAGTCGAGGAGCCATCTTGATGTGGGAAGAGCGGAATAAGAAGGAAGTCCTTTTCCTGTCTTTACTACGAATGTCTGCACAAACTGATAATTTGACATCAAACAGCCTGGTGTGTGTGTGTGTGTGTGAACCATCTTAGGGGAAGCATTGAACACCTCTGTATGATTAGTGAGGAATTTAGGTCCAAGTCCCATTGCTGATCACATTTTCAGATCATTATTCTGAGGTAACACTAAACCATTTTTAGGTTTCTAAGTCAGTGGAAGATACATGTCCCAACTGAACAACAGATCCTATCTGCAAAGTAAACCAGAAAACAAGATTATTAACAAAGGGAAGTCCCAGTTCCATAAGAGTTAGATATCTGGTTTCAATCTTGTAAACATTCCTAAGGAACCATCGTCAGCTCGACTTTAACTTGTTTCCGAGTAATTAACTTCTTCCAATAAATTCACTTCTGTTTGTGAATGTATTTTCGATGGTTGAACAGACCATTTCTAGCATAGAATAAGCGTCCATACAGATTGTACAGAATTGTTGGAGGTGCGCGTGGTTGTGCTGCACGGAGAATTTGTGCATCTCTCCTGGCCTCCTCACATCTGCGTTGTTCCCCTTCAAACAGATTGACAGCAGCAGGGATGGTCCGGCATCAAATTGTACGGTCTTGAGCAAGCGTGTCCCAGGTTTGTGGTTTGAGACCTGTCATTTTCATAGTGTGCTTAAGCTGGTACTTGTAGTGCCTTATGGTGGCTACACAGGATCTGCTACTGAAACAAAGTTTCTAAAGAACAACATTCATGTTACACAAGTTTCTGTCCTAGATGATGTGATAAAAGTGACTATGACTGTAACATTTTAATTGATGTTTACAGGAATGCGTGAGAAGTGGGCAGGACGTTACTGAGACAGTGCTTAATGTGATCAGTGCATTTGAGGTACCAAGGTTCAGATTTAACCCTGAAAGGAAGAAATTCCTTAAAGTGCTTGATTCGAAAGATGCACCTGCTCCAGAAATTTTTCACTCCCCCGACGCAAAAGGATCCCTCTACCGAGATAGGTAAGCTGACTCAAATGAATGTTTTCTGCATGTTTGTACAATGGAACCCCAATTTACCATTTTTGCAGGGATCTGAGAAAATAAATGTTCAATATGGGAAGTATGGGAATGAATTAAAACCATCGGCAATTTGGCTGACATCACAAAAATGACATATGTAAAATTATAATCTTACAGAACATATATTACATACGTTAAAAATTTCGATACTTTTAATTCAGTTATACTGGGGAACTTCGTCACTTTTCCGTGAAAACTTCTTTCAGGTCAGCAACTTTGATCAGCCAAGCTCATAAAATAATATGCTACTAAATAACTTCTCTGAATTATATTAACCACTTGACGTACTTTGACGGATCTCTCCGTCCGCGCCTAGTGTTTATTTCCGGATCCGCTCCAAGCCGGTTTCCTTTGTGAAAGGATTTCATGTTAGTAAGGTAACCTCTTGACAGATGGAATCACTGTGTTATTCCATTGATGTATTTGATAAACACGTCTGTACAGTTATTTCGCGGAAAGAATAACCAGTATTTTAGCAACCTCATCGTAAGCAAAATCATGGCTGCCTCCATGTTGAGTGACAAAGTGATTATATGGGAATTTTTAGAAGAGAATGACATTGATACAGAAATAAACGACGAAGAATTTAGTGGATATGGAAAGTAGTGAAAGTAGTTCGTGTGATAGAAACTTTAGCGCTGGTAGGGGTGAACAAAGTGATGTTATGCCGTCAAATATGTCACTGAATTTTAGGCCTACAACTGATGCCGCACCAGCGGCTTCTAACCATGTTTTACACGATAGGGAATGGAACTGGGAGCACGTAAGTAATACTCCAGAGTATCATTCATGCATCGCAAGTGGTGAAATAGTGTTTTCCAAAGGCACCTAGGACAATGTCCGAACGAACTACAAGTTGTGAACGAATTTCTAACAACAGACTTTTCGGGAACATCTAACCAATGAGGTAAATGCTTATGCAAGTAAATGTCTTGTATCGGCTGGCGAGGATAAAAATAGTGTAATGTCATTTGGAAAGGAACACTGGTTTCCTGTATCTGTGGATGAAATGAAGGCCAGATTACCTTGAAGTGGTAATGTATGATGGAAAAAAGACGTTCAGACCCAATCTTGTTGTTGACTACAACTGTGGAAAGGGTAGTGTTGATTCCCATGACCAGACTCGCATCATTCCCCTTGATGAGGAAGTATGTAAAAGGATACAAAAAATATACTTCTGTATGCTAGACATGACACTTCTGAATTCCAGCATCATTCATCCCGTCCTGAACCCTGAAAAGAAGCAAGTAGGCTTTACCACCTTCCGGATCAATATGGCCGAACAGCTGTTGGCAAGTGTGACCTTGCCTGACTATCCAAAATAAGGCACCCAAGCCCTGGGGATACACCACTGAGACTTCAAGAGAGACACTGGGGACACTTTCCGACCAAAATACCCCAAACAACGAAGAAGGTTTTCCCATCACGGAGATGCAAAGTCTGTGTGACACGGGGTCTGAGGAAGGAATCTTCATTTGAATGCCACCGCTTCAAGGTGGCGATGCACAAATATGACTGTTTTATGACCTACCATAATCATAAAGACTTCACAAACTACATCTGACAGTAGTTTGGATATTTCCTCTCATTACATTGCTGTAAAGCATGCTTTTTCAGTGTCGGTGATAATATAAAGTAAAGTAATGAAAATAAATGGTACACCAAGGCATAAATACGTTCAGTTAAATGGTATGTGAATGGGTTAATATACAGATTTCTCAGCATGACTGTAATGAAAGACACATACTGAATTTTTTAATCATTCAACTTTAAAATCAAACTTATTTATGTTGAGCTGAAGTGTTTCTTTACCAGCAGTGAAAAAAATTACAAACATAATGAAGATGAAATGGGAGATGTGACATGTGATGTTACATGCAGTCAGTGTTCTCCCCAGAAATTTTTGTCAGCCGGGTGGCAAGAATAAGTAGCCGGGTGGGGGAATACTACTTCAAAAATGAGTGATAAAATTTCAATAAATAAATTGTTTATGCTTGGATTAACAATAATATCAGAGAGATAAACATAAACTGAGAAATTGATTTCACTGTTATCACCAACAAGACAAAATAAGATATACCTTTTTCTACCATTAAAAAAATGAAATTTACTTTTAGCATGGCATTTTATATGTTGATTCTTCTTTTCTTCTTTGAGGCCCAGTTGTCTGTCGCTCTTATATAATTGAATTCTGTTGAGTCTGGTCCCTCTAGTGAAATCAGCATCAAATTTTTGAGTGTGCTCTGCTTCATACAATTCCTCAAATAGGTTTTAACTCTCTTCAAAGCCGAAAATGCCCTTTCACATTCAGCTGTGCTCACAGGTATGGACCGTCCAATAGCAGCTAGTCTTGCTAAATTTGGAAAAGATTCCTTAAGCTCGCATGTTGTTGCAAACTTCATCATTATTTATTTAGGTCTTAATCCAATGTAGGACTCTTTTTGATGCAACAGACCATTCCAGTTTAGCGCTATTGTAATTTATGACTACAGGGCTTCCCATTTTAGAGTAGAAATCAAGAAGCAACTCAGAAGCTTCATTTTAATCTTGACTTTTTGCATTATTGAACACTCTTGAAAAGCAGGAAATGATGGGCATATCTGGAAATCTGTGTTCTAGATGTTGGATAATAGTATCTATGTACTTGTTATAAATTGTTGTCTTGAAGGTCACAACATCGACATCTGAATAAGTGATGTGGAAGTCTGACCATTCACCAGCAAGATGGTGACTGAGACTATGAAAATGATTTCCTGGAGTCTCTTTCAATTGTAAGACGCTGAGTTTTGTGGCTTCTAAGATTGGCTCAATTTCTGTCAAGTCAATATCTTGCATTTGCCAAGCTCTAGACAATGTGCACAGAAGAGGTAAGATATCTGAAAGCATCATAATTGCAGCTAAGAAATTGTATGTCTTCATGTACTTGCTTAAGCCTTCAGCTGTAATATCATTCCTTTTAGTGGCCTCTCTTTCAAGTGCAGCAACAACACTCACCATATATCATCTTAGAGACTGTACAGCAGAGTCATGAGACAACCATCTAGTATCACTGGCCAATTTTAGTTTAATTTGAGGGCTGTCCATGATATTCTGGATATCAGTTAAACCAGCCATCCTGACTGAGGAATTTTGAAAAAGAAAAAGAGTTGTCTTAAAATGTCATTAAACTTCACTAAATAAGGCACTTCAGCTGCTGCCTGGGCACTATCAAGTGCCAATCTGTGGTTAATGCAGTGACAGTTTACCATGAGTCCATTTGTTTTCTCTCTTAGCAGTGTTGCTACTCCCTTTTGTTTACCAATCATGACAGCTGCCCCATCAGACCCTAGACCTACCAAATTACAAGTTTTTAACCCTAAATTTTCAAGGATTTCAGTTAGTTTATTTGTTATGCTCTCAGCTTTATCATCAATGATGTTGCAGGTTGACACAAAACTAACATTAACCTCGTTTTCAAGTTGGTTGACATATTTTATGTACACAGTAAGTTGCTTCAGTGCAGAAATATCTGTAGTTTCATCACACAGAACACTGAAATAATCTGCTGAATGTATGTTCTTTAATATTTCACATCTAATTTCTGAAGCTATAACATCAAGTAACTCCTGCATTATTCTTTCTGAAGTATAATTAGCATTATCACCAATATTAAGATGCTTTAGATATGTACAACCCATAGCCTCACAGTGTTTGAGCAACTTTCCGTATAATGTAGTGTGTGTGGTAGCTCATTTTTAGCCAACCAATACATTGATCTTAGGGCTCCGAGAAAACCATCTCTCTGTAAATTGTTTAAAATAGAAACTGATTTTTCTATTTGCCCAAATCCAGTTTCTTCGAATGCACGTCTTTCACTTAAGTTTGAACAAGAATCGGTATGCAGCTTGCTTTGTTCATGGTCAACTAAACTCTCCTTTCGAAGTCTTGCACCCAAGTCACTTCCTTCTTTGTCGGTTTCTTCAATTAACATTTTATACATGTGGAACAAAACATACCATTTTCTTTCACAACTGACCACGTAAATTGCTTAAACCAGTCATTACTGATGCCCGATAAGCGATGTTTAGAAGAATGTTTCACTTGTGGTTTTTCATTTTGAATACTTTCCACTTCACCAGATGAGCCGGCCTCAGCAATGTCCTTTTCGGAAATCTCTCCTGGTGTTGAATTATTACTTTTACTAGGTTCTTTCTTAAAGAAACTTAGAAGAGTAGATATTTGACGAAATTTCCTACTCATTTTGAGAACACAGAATTTGGCGTCAAAAACACGAAGAAAGAAACGGGCAGTTCATTTAGGTAATTCCCGCCAAGAGATCGAAAATAATACCAATATTCGTGATGAATTAGAAAGTAAAGCACAAATGGAAAACACTGACAACAATAGTTAAAATGTAATTAAATCGGAACTATATTTCAACTGAAGTCCATTGTTAGGAGTAGTAAATGTTAAAAAGAAACCAAAAGAACACCGAACAAACAGATTTGCTTCGAAAACAACTAAGTTGGTGACACTGAACACTAACACATACTCCGTCGATTCGTATGTTTCATATTCGATTGTAGATCGATATTTTCCGTCAAATGACTGCCATAGCAAATGCGCAATACCAAATATTGTATTGAAGTATTTGGTAAAATGTTGTGATAAGCTAGCGATTGAGTGGAGTCGAGAAAGTCTGTCTCGAGTTGAGTTCTATGCCTGGAAATGGACACTGCGCCGGAATCGAGTCTATGGGAATACGCATCGGTATCTCTGACCGTTTGTAAAATTACTTGTAACAACGAAACTAGCGGGAATGAAATCGTGATGTAACGAAGGAAGTGTGTTTAAAATAACACTTAATGACTCCAAGACAATGATATGCGAAGTACATACATTTCAAATCAAGAATAAAATAATGAACAAAACCCCAAACTCGGTTAAATCTTAACTTAGCATAATCTCAAATATTAGTGTGGTATTCGCGTTACCACTTCATGAAATTAAGTATGGAAGGATTTGAACGTCAGGAATTTATGTGTAGCTACTAGTGATATTGTTGCCCGACCGAGCGGCTCAGACTGTTGCGGAGCTGGCCTTCTCACCCCAACTTGGCAGATTCGATCCTGGCTCAGTCCGGTAGTACTTGAATGTGCTCAGATATGTCAGCCTCGGTAGATTTACTGGCACGTAAAAGAACTCCTACGGGACACAATTCTGGCACCTAGGCGTCTCCGAAAACGGTCCAAAGTAGTTACTGGTACATAAAGACAACATTATTATCAGTATAACACTGTTAATGAATTCACCAAGGTGACTGGGAGGATGCCGGTACCAAGCATCACATTGGGATGCATGACTTTAATAATGCTGCTGCAACATAATCCTCTCCAATTTATTCGTAAATGTATTTCTATATTGAGAGAATGTAGTTAGAATGTTTTGTTTTAGAATGCTACTAATATATCACAATCACCATCTTGTTCTTATAATGGTCTCTAACGATCCTGGCCAATAAATACGGCGTATTTCTTCCATTTGTATTGCATGTAATTTGTTCTAATCGTTATTAATTCAAGTATTGACAAATAATTTTGAACTTCTGGTGTTCTACCGCTCGTTCATAATCGTGTATCATCGTGCTTGCCACTCCGTTGCTGTGAAGTGCCGTGTGGGTTTGTGACGTCATACGGAATCGAGACGAGTGTTCGCAAGCGATTCTAAATATTCTCTTTGATTCTACGCTGATCCAAGAGCCGCTCACGCACAACGCTACGTTATAGCGAAGCAAAACACTTAAACTCCATTGTAATTATGCTGACTACAATGAATTTTTATCATTTACATAAACAATTTCACAGTATTTATATTTTAATTCGAAACAACCAATGACTCAACTATGTGTTCAAATAATGTAACCAGCACACATCTAGGTTATGTTAGCCGGGCGGTCTGTAAAAACAGCCGGGCGGTGCGCCCTTTAAAAAGGTCCTGGGGAGAACACTGCATGCAGTGAAGATTTTTTATTTGACATAACTTTTTCCATTATATTAACATTTTCATACTCTTACTTTTTTTAACGTTATTTTTGTTAACAACTTTAGATGCGGCTGAAATTCTGTACATAACTCAATATTCATCTATTTCTACCGATAACATTCAGATTTATATGCAGATAGCCAGCAAAAGTGATCATAAAGGAGGTGAACGTGAACACACATGCATCTCCGTCACATGCAGTTGTTGATCATACATCTTTTTTCTGTTCTAACATTTGGAGCTATACGGAAGAGCAGAGTCCTTCAATTTGACCATTTTCTGTCTGTCCCACAGGACTTCATTTAAGGCATGCCATTTCATATCTGTTTTAGTATATATTACAGAGAAAAATTTACAATGCCATGCAGCATTTGCTATCATGAAATAATCATAATGTGCTCGAGGAAAAGGATTTTTAATGTCTCTAATCGTAAGAACCAATAATTTGTTTTACTAATTTCTTTATTATCTGCTTCCAGGTATACCATATTATTCCAGCGTACATCACGGCATGAACTGTTTGCTCCAACCTTGCTTGCAGACACTGATAAAGTGGCTCGCAGGTACACCCTGCAACCTATAGAATACTTCCTCAGTGCACCAGACAAGGTTACCAATGCTACAGTCCTCGGATTGCTCACTGAACTGAGGGAAGGCTGCTTCTATTTGGAGGATCCTACTGGCACTCTGCAGCTAGATCTCTCAGAAACAATATCCTTTCATTTATAGTACTAGAATATTCAGTATATAACTTCATGAGCGGAGTTCTCTTCCAGTAGTAGCTGAAATTCAACTGCAGTTCCCCTATGTGTATTTTAAGGCAGTTACAGTGGAACCTCGATTATATGTTCCCGGAAACTACATTTACCCGGATTATACGTTCAAATTACGTGGTCCCGTGAGCATCCTAATTAATTCACGTCAAAATCTCACATTATCCGTTCTTCGAAGAAACGATTTCCTGGATCAACCGTCCAGAAATTTCAGTCCCATCAACACTAAATCCTCGATCAAGCGTTTTTCAAGAAGCTGTATCTCATAAAAGGACTTCTACGGCATACTTATAGATCTTGGGGTTAACGCCCCGTTCTTGCGATAATTAGAGCAAGTACTGCACTGGAAAAACGATCGGCGGTGAACTTGCGTTAGGGACCATCTTAGCATCGCATTTGGGTGGTATTGTTTAGAGAATCCTAGGATTTTGAGAGCTCTACTTGCAGACTGAACGAGTTTCGTCAAATGTTTGTATTTGTAAAACGTCCACATTATGTCCAGGGTTAGATGTTTATATTTTTACTTTTTTTTTTTTTTTTTTTCTGATAGGATCGCTGAACAGGTTTCCGGCACTTCCCTTAGGGCACTGTATAGTCACTGGGCTTTCAGGCAGGAATTGAAACTGCTCCTTTTTAACACAAATCTAGTATTTTAATATTATTGTGTACGATTATGTTTTCTAGACCAGAACAGGTGTTGCACCTTACATATGTAAAGTCATGAGAGGTCTTGGGATTGCCTGTTACTGTTTTGGTCGTAATATAAGACAGGAATGTTACATTTTTGTGTTAAAATGTCATAAAAACCGCAGTCGTTGGGTGCATGTTTCATTTAAAAAGTTTGTATCATTTTCCGCTCGTATTGACTTGTGCAGCGAGCGTGCTTTCCAGCTGAGCTCTAGGTCACGAATAACTGTAATTTCTGACGTTTTTATTATATTTTTTCTCTTTCCAATTTGTTTGTGATTAGTGATGGTCAGAATTGAATATAATGCATTCACAAACTTTTGAGAATCAATACTTCCATTTGAAACCATATTCTCGAGTTCAACATAACCTGTAAAAGTCGATGTAGGCCTAATTTACGTGGTACAGGATTTCCAGAAAGTGACTACGAACAGTACTTCGGTGATCAAATTACAATGAAAGATTAAGAAAAGAAGGGATTTTGCCATTGTGTTGGGCGCTTATATACTGTATCTATTGTGTTTATTTTATTAGATTAGAGAATTAAAAACTGCCATATAATCCTGAATACCACCCACACTTTTTTCCCCAAAATATTGGTTCTAAATCTTGGGTGCGGGTCGTATTCAAGCTGTTCATTCTTGTAAATATCTACTACGTTTACATGGAGTATTGAAATAGATTTGAATACGGTTACCGTACTCAATATACCACATGTAAACAGGCATTCAGGTCTTTTTGTGTTTTAGTTGCGTTCTAGAAAACAAGATCTATTTTTTCTCAATACAGTTACAGTGGCATGTAAAAGCGAAATGTAAGGTAATGAAATACGGTAAATCAAAGAATATGGGTAAATATGCAGTAAATATGAAAGCTGCTGCTGTGGATGCTCGATTGTCATTAGTTTCACAAGTGTTGCTGGCATGCTGGGTGTGCGAATAGCTGATCTCGTACTTTGCGAGAGTTGAGACTGTCGGTTACAGAAGTCTACCTCGCTCACATTCGAGTTCCGTATCTGTGCCGTGAAAGTGCTGTCTCGACAGTAAGTGATGGATTCAAAACGGCGTCTGCGGTCATATACTATTCATGAGAAACTTCAAGTTGTAAGCGAAGCTGAAATATATGGAAATCGTGCCATTGGCAGAAAGTACGATATTGATGAATCGTGTATTTGTGATTGGCGGAAGAAGAAGGACAAACTCCTAAAAAGTAACGGTGATTGCAGAGCATTCCGCAGGCGGAGTGCAGTGTTTCCGGAAATTGAAGAACGACTTCACAAATTTGTGATAGAAAAACGTGAGTTAGAATATGGTGTTTCTAGTGAAATGTGTCAATTGAAAGGACTAGAGATCTCAAAAGAACTCAAAACACAAGGTTTTACTGCAAGCCGCGGATGGATCCAAAACTTTTATCGGAGAAAGGGATTGTGCATTCGGAGACGTAAGTGTATTTCACGTCTCCCTGGGGCGTATGAAGAAAAATTAACGGCCTTTCAGTGTCACATTATTCATTTGAGGAAGCAAAATTCTTATTTACTGTCGCAAATTGGGAATGCTGACCAGACACCTGTCTATTTTGAAATGCCGTTGGAAAATACAGTGGATACGAAGGGTTCTAAAAGTGTAACCATCAGAACAGGTGGTAACGAAAAGCAACGATGCACGGTAATGTTGTGCGTATTAGCAGGTGGAACCGAACTCCCTCAATATGTGGTTCTGAAAAGGAAAACATTTCCGAAAGGAAATTTGCCGACCAGTGTTATTGTTAGAACACATGAGTCCGGCTGGATGGACAATGTGTTTAGTTGAGGACTGACTGGGTGAAGTGCGTTTGGCAACGTCGTCCAAGAGCTTTGTTACAACAACGAAACGTTCTTGTGTTGACAGTTACCGAGGACATACATCAGACGCCGTAAAAGATATGATCTGGAAAGGAAAAACCGATCTTGCAATAATTCCCGGAGGACTCAATTCAATTCTACAGCCGTTGGATGTGTGCATGAACCGGCCTTTCAAAGCTGCAATGAAATTGTTGTACACTGAATGGATGTCTGATGGTGATCACGTGTTAACACCAACCGGGCGAGTGAAGAAGCCTGAAGTGGGACTAATATGCATTTGGATCAAGACCGCATGGGCGCACATTCCCAACGATCTTGTGTCCAAAAGCTTTAAGAAATGTGGAATTTCAAATTCAGTGGCATCTTTGTGGAAAGATGCCAGCAACGAAAGTTCCTATGTTGAAACTTCAGATGACGACGGTGAATTGTGAATGATCTGAGTATTGGACCGATTTTACTTACGATTTTTGTGATGATTTTATTAATTGTAAGCTGTTTGAATTTACATTTGTGGTATATCTGAAGAAAAATAGGTATGTAAGTTATTTGATTTATTTTTTTTCCGTATTTTGCCGTCTCAAATTTAGGGTGCGGTTCTTATTCGGAGGTGGGTGGTATTCAGAATTATACGGTACTTGTGGCTGATTGTTGTCTGGCTTGGCGTTATTAGATTTTTGGAAGAGTTGACTGATCAAAGTTCCTGAAATGAAAGAAGTTCTTCATGGAAAACTGACGAAGTTTCCCCGGTAAAACTGGATATAAAGTATTGATGTTTATAACTTGTGTCCCGGTAATTCATGTTTGAAGCCGGTCCCGTGGTCTAACTTGCCTACCTCTCACCCGGAGGGCCCGGCTACGACTCCCCGCCAGGTCAGGCATTTTTACCTGTATATAAGGGCTGGTTCCAGGTCTACCCAGCATACGTGATTGCCTTTAATTGAAGAGCTATTTATTGGTGAGATGGCGACCCCGGTCTAGAGAGCCAGGAATAACGGCCGAAAGGATTCTTCACACTGACCATGCATCATCTCGTGATCTACAGGCCTTTAGGCTGAGCAGCAGTCGCAGGCCCATTGGGGTAGTAGTTTGGTTTGTTTTAGGAGTGTTTGTAAGATTATAATTATACATACAGTGAAACCTCGATTCTCCGTTTTTCGAGGGCCCCTTATATACAGCCCCATTGGGACTTTGCCTGCCAAGCGACCGCTGCTCAGCCCGAAGGCCTGCAGATTACGAGGGCGCATGGTCAGTGCGACGAATAAATAAAACGTACAATTTAAACATAAGAGTTTCATTTTTGGTCCGTATTGAACTGAGAATGGAAGATAGGAAAAACTAGAAAGGTTCCACCTTTTCAATACAAAAATGTTATAGGTTTATTTATAACATGTATTTGCACTTGGGACTAGTTTCGATGCTGTGTTGGCGTCATCATCAGCCAAAAAATGGGAAAATAGGCCAGTGTGTAGGCATTCATATTACACAAGGTGTTACATTAAACAATACAAATCTTGCAAGGAGATAAAAACATGGATGAATATAGAAACAAATGAATCGTTGAGAAAGCAAAAGTTATACATGTTAAAAAATAACCTTAACCACACATCTTGCAGTGCGAAAATATTCTTCTTGAATGATTCCTGAGTATAAAACACACGCGCACACATTTCTGAAGAGCCAGCAGGCAGGACAAAGTAAAGTGAAACCTTAAGAGATCTTCTGAGAAGAGTTCATCATTTTTCTATGTTCCGATTAAATAATGAAGTCTCCCTTGAGTTCCTGATAAACATACACAACAGGAAATTCTCCTTCACTCTCAACAATAGCTATAAAGACCAACGGTAAATTTCATTTTTCAAAGACGTGAAAGCATGATCTTGAACGTGATGTAACTCCTTTCATTTAACCCATTTTTTACACTAGGTGTTACATTAAATAATATATCTCACGAGGAGATAAAAACAGGGACGAATGTAGAAACACATGCACCGTTGAGAGAGCAAAAGTTGTACATATTAAAAATAAGCTTAAACACATAACTTGCAGTGCGAAAATATTTGAATTTGAAAGATTCTTGAATAAAAGACGCACGCGCACACACTTCTAAAGAGCCAGCAGGCAGGAAAAAGTAAGGTGAAACCTTAAGAGTTCTTCTGAGAAGAAACAAATGAATCGTTGAGAAAGCCTGCTGGCTCTTTAGAAGTGTGTGCGCGTGCGTCTTTTATTTCAAGAATCTTTCAAATTCAAATATTTTCGCACTGCAAGTTATGTGTTTAAGCTTATTTTTAATATGTACAACTTTTGCTCTCTCAACGGTGCATGTGTTTCTACATTCGTCCCTGTTTTTATCTCCTCGTGAGATATATTATTTAATGTAACACCTAGTGTAAAAAATGGGTTAAATGAAAGGAGTTACATCACGTTCAAGATCATGCTTTCACGTCTTTGAAAAATGAAATTTACCGTTGGTCTTTATAGCTATTGTTGAGAGTGAAGGAGAATTTCCTGTTGTGTATGTTTATCAGGAACTCAAGGGAGACTTCATTATTTAATCGGAACATAGAAAAATGATGAACTCTTCTCAGAAGATCTCTTAAGGTTTCACTTTACTTTGTCCTGCCTGCTGGCTCTTCAGAAATGTGTGCGCGTGTGTTTTATACTCAGGAATCATTCAAGAAGAATATTTTCGCACTGCAAGATGTGTGGTTAAGGTTATTTTTTAACATGTATAACTTTTGCTTTCTCAACGATTCATTTGTTTCTATATTCATCCATGTTTTTATCTCCTTGCAAGATTTGTATTGTTTAATGTAACACCTTGTGTAATATGAATGCCTACACACTGGCCTATTTTCCCATTTTTTGGCTGATGATGACGCCAACACAGCGTCGAAACTAGTCCCAAGTGCAAATACATGTTATAAATAAACCTATAACATTTTTGTATTGAAAAGGTGGAACCTTTCTAGTTTTTCCTATCTTCTAAAACGTACAACACGGGAAAACGGAAAATCCGGGATTGAATGAAAACCATCAACAATTTGGCTAAACATCACAAAAATGAAATATGTATAATTATAATCTTACAAAAACTCCTTAACCAAACCAAACTACAGCCCCATTGGGACTTTGCCTGCCAAGCGACCGCTGCTCAGCCCAAAGGCCTGCAGATTACGAGGGCGCATGGTCAGTGCGACGAATCCTCTCGGCCGATATTCCTGGCTCTGTAGATCGGGGTCGCCATCTCACCATTAGATAGCTCCACAACTAAAGGTAATCACGTAGGCTGAGTGGACCTGGAACCAGACGTATATCCAGATAAAATTGCCTGACCTGGTCGCAATCGAACCCGGGCCCTCTGGATGAGAGGCAGGCATGTTAGACCGCGAAACCGCATTAATTACCGGTACGAGAGTTCAAAATCTCGATACTTTATATTCAATTTTACAGGGGAATCTTCGTCAGTTTCCCGTGAAAACTTCTTTCAGTTCAGCAACTTTGATTAGGCTAGCCAAACTCTTCGAAAAATCTAATAACGCCAAGCCAAACGACAATCGACCACAAGTAGCTTTTTAATTCTCTCATCTAATAAAATAAAACACATTAGATACAAAAGCTCCCAAAATGATGGCGAAATCCCTTCATTTCTTAATCTTTCATTGTAATTTGGTCTCCGGTATGCAATTCGTAGGCAGTTTCTGGAAATCTCGTACCGCGCAAATTAGGCCTACATCGACTTTTAAAGGTTATGTTGAGCTCGAAAACATGGTTTCGAATGTAAGTATCGATTCTTAAAAGTTCTCGAATGCATTATATTCAGTTCTGCGCGTCACAAATCCAGTCAAATTGGAAAGATAAAAGAAATATCATCAAAACTTTAGAAATTACGGTTATTCGTGACCTTGAGGTCATCTGGAAAGCACGCTTGCTGCACGTGTCAGTACGAGTTGGAAATAATACCAACCATTTAAAATGTAATGTGCGCAAATAAAACGACTGCGGTTTTTGGTATTTTAACACGAAAACGTCGAATTCTCAGTCTTACATTAGGACCTAAACAGTAAAAGGCAATCCCAAGACCGCCCATGGCTTTCTTTTTTTTTTTTTTTTTTTTTTTTAATGTAAGGTGCAGCATCTGTTCTGGTCTCGCTACCATAATCATGTACGATAATATAAAAAATACAGGATTTGTGTTAAGAAGGAGCAGTTTCGATTCCTGACTGAAAGCCCAGTTACTCTACAGTGCCCTGAGCAAAGTGCCGAAAACCTGTTCGGCAGTACGATCGAAAAAAATGTAAACATATAAACAACTAACCCTGGACATAATATGGACGTTTTATAAGTGCGAACATTTGACAAAACTCGTTCCGTCTTCAAACAGAGCTCTCGAAATGCGCCGTGTCTCCTTGCAATTGTTGTGGCCAGTCTCTGCTTTATGATTTTCCGACATTCTCTAAACAATACCACCCGAATGCGATGCTAAGATGGTCCCTTATGCAAGTTCCCCGCCGATCGCTTTTCCAGTAGGTACCAGTACTTGCTTTAATTATCGCAAACACAATTAACGCCAAGATCTATAAATACCGGTATGCCATAGCCGTCCTTTCGAGAGACACAGTTTATTAAAAAACGATTGATCGAGGATTTAGCGTTGATGGGACTGGAATTTCTGGACGGTTGATCCGGGAAATCGTTTTTTCGAGGAACGGATAATGCCTAACTTTTACAACGTGATTTAATTACGATGCTCGCGGGACCACGTAATTTGAACGCATATTCCGGGAAAACGTATTTTCCGGGAACGGATAATCGAGGTTCCACTGTATTTCATTTTGGTAATGTTTAGCCAAATTGTTGATGGTTTTTAGTCATTCCTGGATTTTCCGTTTTCCCTTGTACGTTTTTTTCGTGGCCCCTCCAAAAACAGAGAATCGAGGTTCCACTAAGGTGCATCCTAGGTACCTCTAGCCCATTCGACGTTAAAAAAACAATATTGTTTGTATGAACCTACAAGGAGTGAGACACCGTTAATTCCTTTTGAATAAGGGGATATTATACTGTACTTTGTAATGTGTTATGAAAGATAGGTAAAAAGGATGAGGCATTTTTGCCCTGGGTTATTAAAACAACTACTTAAAATTTTCTTTTTCATAAATATATTCGTAGGGAGGAAGCACAATAGCAGGAGCAGCCATTGCTTCATCGCCTTTGTTCATTTTCCTTTTTCTGTGTTGCTCTGGTACAAGCATCGTGTAGTTCCTCGCTGTGTAAACCGCCGGCAGTTCACGTCTCTAGTGAAGTCATCTACAGTATTTATTTGTTGCGTGTGTGTTTCTAGGCTTTAAAATAATGTGTGCTTATCTTGTGTTGAGTGAGAGTTGGTTCTATTTTGCATAGTATTTGTGTGTATTCTATTATTTTCATACTGTACAGAAGTTGTTTCCGAAGATTTTGGTGTTGTTGTGTGCAGTGATATGTCATGGCATAACTTTTATTGATAAAAAATTGCCATATGTTTTATTTGTGCTTGTTTTTGTTATTTAGCTGTTCTTTCTTCATAAGCGCGTTTTTATTTTACCACCTTTTTTTTTACGACCACATTTAATTTTTTCTGTTGTTTTTGTGAGCGATATGACAGCACAGTAGTACCCCGCGTTGCGTAGGGAAAGTTACTAAATGCAATTAAATGCATCCCTCACCCCTCGAGCCCATAAAAAATTTTTTAAAAAAAATTTCTCCCCCAGTTTGCCTTACACTTCAGTGCTGAGATTTTTTTATGTGCCGTAGTTCACCTCTGATTCTGTACAAATCAAAAATAGCTCCTTTAAACACCCTGTCGTCTTTAGTTCATAAAAATAATTTGCAGCTTAGTTTCTTCCGTTTTTTATCTTGAACTTAAATACTGAGTTTCACAAATTTATGTGCCGCCGTTTTCCCATGATGGTGTAGAGCAGAGCTGTTCGATATGGCAACCCTGTTGTCATAAGAGCAATACTGTTTTCTTAACATGGAATGAACTATAGTAAGTAGTGTGTCCTTAGGAATTCATGAGAGTTTGAATAACATGACATCTCTGGCATTTTAGCAGTGTACGATGATGTGAATATTGACCTTGTCATTTATGTTTGCATGTTTACTTTTGTCTCCTCTTTCTGATGCTTCCTCTTCCCACACTGATCTATAATTATAATTGTGTTTGTCCTGTTATGGCTTGCTTTTCATGTTCCTGCCTTTCTTTTTCTTCTTTTTAATGTAGACTTTTTTTTTTTTTTTTTTTTTGCTTGGGGCTTTACTTCGCGCCGACACAGATAGGTCTTATGGCGACGATGGGATAAGAAAGGCCTAGGAGTTGGAAGGAAGCGGCCGTGGCCTTAATTAAGGTACAGCCCCAGCATTTGCCTGGTGTGAAAATGGGAAACCACGGAAAACCATTTTCAGGGCTGCCGATAGTGGGATTTGAACCTACTATCTCCCGGATGCAAGCTCACAGCCACGCGCCTCTACGCGCACGGCCAACTCGCCCGGTTTAATGTAGACTTACGTTCCTCAACAGCAGGTTCATGGAAGGAAAAGTTTTACGACTCTTCTAGTGTTCGGGTAGAACGTGTATATTGCCGATAGTATTTGACTTACGATTATGTTTAATGTCTCAGTTGACAGTATTTGACTTACGATTATGTTTAATGTCTCAATTGACAGATAAAAGAGGAGGCTACCTGTTGCCAAAAAATAAAAATAAAATCTCTAACTTATTTTTCATGAAATAGCGCTTCAAAGTAAGGGAAAATTTGTGCTAAATATCGTATAATCTCGAATACCACCCGCTCTGTTTTTTTTTTCGAAAATATCGCTTCCAAAATTGGGTGCGGGTCTTATTTAAAATTTTGGGAAATTTATATTTCCGAATGCGCGTAAATCGGGCATCATCACCGGTGCAGCTTGGCAACAATGTTCTCTCAGTATACGCTACTTCCGCGCTTGGCGTCGGTCTCATGCATGTCCTCGGAGTATCAACATGAATTCTACGAAGCGTTTGTGAACTTTTACTGTGAGTGAGAAACTGAAAGTACTGTAGTTCGGGAAGCCGAAATTATTGGCAATCATGCCGCCGGTAGGAAATACGATATTGACAAATCGTGTATTTGCAATTGGAAAAATAAGAAAAATGTGCTATTAACATGTAGTGGTGATCGTAGAGCTTTTAGTGCACTGAGTGTACAATTTCCAGAAATTGAAAAAAAAACAAAAAAAAAACTTTATAAATCTGTGACAGAAAGGCGGGAATTGGTATATGGTGTGTCATCCGAAATGTGTCAGCTAAAGGTATTAGAGATCACAAAGGAACTTTCATCGGAAGGGTTTAAGGCAAGCTGAGGCTGGGTTTGTACCTCAATTTCACAGTGTCTTCCTGGTGCCTACGATGAGAAGTTATTGTCGTTTCAGCATCAAATAATTCGGTTGTGGAAGGAAAATGCTCATTTGCTTTCCCAAATTGGCAATGCAGATCAGATACCAGTCTACTTTGAAATGCCAATGGACAGGACTGTGAATGTTACGGGTACGAAAAGTGTTGCCATTAGAACAGGTGGTAATGAAAAACAACGGTGTGCGGTAATGTTGTGTATTCTCGCAGACGGAACCAAATTGCCGCCGTACATTGTTCTCAAGCGAAATATGCTTCCTAAAAATCTACTCGCTGGTGTTATCGTCAGATTTCAGAAATACGGCTGGATGGACAGTTCACTTGTGGAAGACAGGGTAAAGTGTGTCTGGCAACGTCGCTCTGGTGCATTATTGGGACAAAAGAGCTTGCTTGTTCTTGACAGTCACCGCGGCCACACAACAGACGCTGTGAAGAAACACATCAAGGATGGGAAAACCGACCTAGCAGTCATTCCGGGTGGGATGTCTGTGTGAACTGTCCATTTAAAGCAGCCTTGAAACAGCTCTATACAGAATGGATAGCGGCTGATAATTACACACTGACGCTAACTGGTCGCATTCAGCGCCTAAAGTTCAGCTGCTGTGTTCGTGGATTTTGACGGCATGGAATCGTATCCCTGGAGACCTCATACGGAAGAGCTTCAGGTAATGTAGCATTTCCAATGCTATGGATGGCAGCGATGACGACATTTTGTAGGAAGGTGATGGTGATGAAAGTCCGAAGTTGGTACTGATGATGATGATGATGATGATGATGATGAATGAACTCGTTGGATATTGTTCTGGAAATGTTTGTTTACTTTTATTTGTATTTTCTAATCATTTGATGTGTGTTAGTAAAGATTGTAAATAATTTTGATTTAACTTATTTTTAAAAAAAATTCCTTTCAAAATAAGGGTGTGGGTCTTATTTGGTGGCGGGTGGTATTTGAGATTATACGGTATGTGACATTACACATGAATACATCGTGCTCAGTTGTATAGAATAACAAATTTAATAATGGAAAGGAAAGATTGACATCACACGCATACTCTGGTATGGGATGGCGCTGTGTTGACTCGCGCACTCAGTTGGAGGTTAGCTGTCGTGGACACGTCATGATCATTTGTATAGAATAACAAATTTAATAATGGAAAAGAAAGATTTGATTAGGATTTGGCAAAAACGTGCAAAAGAAAGAGTTTAAACGAGTATAGTGAATGATGAAGGAATAAAAGAAATGAAACCTAAAAGACCGTAATAGGAAATAGTGTGAGAAATTGAAACAGCAAAAACAATTAACAGTAAGTAACTACTTTGAAGTAAATGAAGGCGCATTCACATCAAGAACTTTCATTTCTAATAAGTAAGTCTACGAAACCCTCAAAACCCTGCGGCCGTTATATGGTGACAGACAACCACCAATTTTTTTTAGAATATGCTTATTTGGGACCATTGTGTTCAACTGTTGGGCTTTGATCTCTGCCCAGTATTGTCACATCTTCTTCCGGTATAGCTCCTTTCTTTCCTCCGACTAGGGGGTACCTCTCTTTTTCAGTGATTTTACCTGAAAACCATGAACTTTCTGTAGGTTATATCTCATGGCTGTCTGTTTTGTAAATCGGTCAGCCCCAATTCTTTTATGTCCTCGGTCTCCATCAGCCATGTGATACGGACTTTCTTGTTTCAGTAGAAGGTGAACAGGCAGTTAGTCATTCTCTTGGGAAACAATCTTGCCACATATTGCTACCCTCCTTTTCCCTCCTTTTTTCTATATGGAAGTGGAACTCTTTAATTGTGACGTCTCCAGTATTCTCCATCTTCCAGTACTGGGTCTGGGATCTTTCTTAGAATTTTTCTCTCTGTGACTTCCAGTTTTTCAGTCAAGCCTTTTATTTAGTGACAGAAACTCCATAGCGTACAGGGCCTCCAGGCAGATGACTATTGTATAGTGTTTCAGCTACAGATTTCTAAACATGACTTAAGTTGAAATTCTCAATTTACTTAGGGTGATGCACTTTCATTTGCTGGTCAGTTGGTATAATTTTGTTTTTATGAGTATGTTGCATATTTGCAGCTTTTTTTTTTTTTTTTTGGTTATAGATCATGTTATTATGTTGCTAAAAATCATCCTTTTATATCATTTTTGAAGGTTGATAGATGTGCTCTTCTGTCCCCTTGGCTGAGAATCCACATTGTTTTTAGCAGTACAGTAAAACCTCGTTAATTCGAAGTCGTTGGGACTCAAAAATCGGACTTCGAATTACGTGATTTCGAATTAACCGCCAATCCGCAATTCAGAAGTACCAACCCTTGCCGCGTTATAAAATATTCTAAGGCTCGTTACTGCATGCATTTAACCTTGATTCACAGTTTATACCTTTCAAATGCCATGAAAAAAGAACTATTTCCAAAATGTATCCAAGAAGGTTCATTTACAGTATTCAAATAATACACTCGGATATCTCACTGGTAAACATAACCTCACGCAACGAAAGAAAGAAAAAAAAAGCACGATTCAAAGACGAGGAGAAATCTATGCTCGCTCCCATGTGCAAGTGCTTTATTGATTGGATTACTATACTGTATGCATTTTAGATGCCTTGTATTTACACAGAAAGTATCCGATGCCCTTAAAATCGAACTTTCCTATGACTCTATCCTTGTACGATTTCCCGCCGTGGCACTTCTCTCGTACTTCAGAAATGTAAACACTTGCCGCATCACGAAGTATTCTAAGACCCACTAATACATGCAATCACCTCGATTCACAGTTTAAACCTTTCTAATGCCATGCAAAAAACTATTTCCGAAATGTATCGAACAAGGTGCATTTGCTATGTTCAAATAATGCACTTGGATAAATCGCTGACAAACATAACCTCGCGCAACGAAAGAAAAAAAAGTCGCACAATTCAAAGACGATGATAAATTATGCCGGTTCCCCTGTGCAAATGCATTATTTATTGGATTTCTTTACTGTTTGCATTTTTATTATACATGCTTTGTAATGGCATGGAAAGTGCTCGACGATCTTAAAAACATCGTGGCTTATCGAAGTTTCCTATGACGAGGGGATAAAGTATCTCGCTTCCATGTGCACTGCAACGTACTACTATGACCCCCATTTCTCACACTGTACGATTTCCCGGCTGGCAATTTCTCCTTTAAAACCATAAGACCGTTTGGGCTCGCATTAAAATAAAACAATGCAGTTTCACTGGCAATGTCAATGTTGTTCGGTGCCTACGAATTTATTATATTTGCCACGTTTTTTCGTCAACTGTCGGCATCGCCAGTGTTCGCGGATTCTGTTTTCCCGCACACTGCATGTTGCGTGATATTACGGCGTTCCTTAAAAGGTTGAACACAAAAGAATTTCGATTTCATTCAACTTAGCAATCATGAAGCGCACTGTAGACCCACCGAAGTGAGTGTAAGTGCAGAAAGCTACCCCTCCACGTTCCGGAACGCGCGTTGTATTATGACGCAGAGCGGATACATTTCGAGTTGAAATTACTCTGTAACATACTATTGTTTTAAAATGTAAAGGCAGTTTCGAATTAAAAGTCTGAATTTCGGTTATGGGGCCGACATTGTACTTCGAATTACGAATTATCCGTATTTCGAATTAAACAATTGAAATAACATGCAAAACTGTATCTCATGTTTCCGGGAACGAGAGCTTCTTCGAATTAGGCGGGATTTTGAATTAACCGATTTCGAATTATCGAGGTTCTACTGTATCTCTTTCCTCCTATCTCTTTTCTTGGTCATTCTTATCAGTTGCTAGTAAGCCAGTTAAAGAAGATCATACTGTTCGCCTGAGTTCTACCTTAACCCGCCATCACAGATACCACACAGGTCTATACATTGAGAACTGTTACGTGCTGGTGGAAGGCTGGTACGATGATAAAGTGTTTCATGTGGAGGGAATGGGCTTTCCTCCTCCCGAAGCTTCCAAGACTAGCAGGTTAGTGAAACACACACTCCTATCTGCATGAAAGTGATCTAATTGTACTTAAATCAGTTTTTTAAATGTTCCAGTTTATGACATTGTTTTTACCTATTCTTGGGAATGGTAACTTGAGATGCCCTCCTAATTAAGAATGATGAGAAATTTTGGGGTTGCAAGTTTTGACCTCTGATATTTATTTTGGATTTGTAACTACATGCTGTTCTCAGGTCTGGAAATGTCATATTATTATATTATTCACAAGATTTCTGACCTATGACATCTATAGGAAACCCACTCAGACGATTAATGTAATAAAACAGGACTCTTTTCACCCGAATTCTCATAAGAAAACTTTCTTTTACAGTTTGATACATAGAGCCTTAAATATTCCGCTATCCAAGTATAATTATAAGAAAGAGATTAATACATCTATTAAATAGCTCTAAAAATGGCTATAACAAAAGGTACGTGAATAATATCATCACCAAGGAGAAAAATAAACCTGCCACCACCTTAAAGAAAGATATTGCCGACAGTAAAAAGAAGTACATTACATTCACATGTAACAGCAACAAAATTTTTCAAGTCGCTAATATTTTCAAGAAACATAATCTTCAAGTTTCTTTGATTACCAATAATACCAATGCTAGATTACTCTACAGTACAAATGTCATTAATAATAATACATTTCCAAATTCGGAGGTCTATAGAATGAAATTTAATCAATGCCAGGCAGGGTATGTAGGTCAAACAGGCCAAAATTTTACTATCCGCTGCCGAGAACATGTCGGTGCAAAAAGATACAATAGATTCTTGGCGCTTAGTGAACACATGGGAGATTTCAATGACTCCTATACTTCCATTGAAGACGACGTGAACACAATGAAGATCTTACAGAAGGGAAAATTACTCAATATCTGGGAATATATCCACATTCACTTGGATCAAAGATTTAATGCAGCCCTCATTCTCAATGAAATTTAGGAGAAAGTCAGTGACTTAATTGATGAAATCATAAATTTTTATAATAGGTTCAATTTATTGCCATCACCATATTATACGCCGGTCTCATGTACGCATTCCATTCCTCACTCCCTTTGTTTGTTTTTTTTTTTTTGCTAGGGGCTTTACGTCGCACCGACACAGATAGGTCTTATGGCGACGATGGGATAGGAAAGGCCTAGGAGTTGGAAGGAAGCGGCCGTGGCCTTAATTAAGGTACAGCCCCAGCATTTGCCTGGTGTGAAAATGGGAAACCACGGAAAACCATTTTCAGGGCTGCCGATAGTGGGATTCGAACCTACTATCTCCCGGATGCAACCTCCCTTTGTTTGCATTCACCCTCCCCTCCTGCACTCCCCACTGCCAATAACATTGCTCACACTCACAAGGACGAACGTCTTACCAACTTAATGTCAACTTAGCCAGTGTACAGAAATTATATGGCACAAACACAGAGCTGTTGTGAATTTTATGTATTTTTTTCTATATTTTTATATACAAATTCTTCTTTTCCTAACTCTTGCTTCCCTAGTTTTAGTACATGACTGGACAGCAGTTGATTTCCATTCAATGGTCTGGCTGGCATTAAATCAATTTGATCTACATTCGTGAATTTGTAGCAATTTAGAAGTTTTTAATATTAAGTGAAACAACAATTTTACTGAATTAACTGAATTATTTTTGCATGAAACAAGTTTTAAGGACAGAAGAAACTTTTAATTACATCGTCATTTATTACTTAGAACTGTTCTGACTTCATTACAGTACATTAATGACTTCATCTGATGACGATTCAACAGGCACTTATTTTAATTTATAAGTACCGTATATCATGATTGTGAATTTTATTCATGTTTTGTAACTTTTAATATCTTCTTTTAAGTTAATTCTAGACAACTGAAGAGGGCCTAATGCAGCCAAAACATGTCCTGTTATTTTAAGATGATGCTTTTGCAATTTAGAATTGTAAATAAACTAACAGGTATTGACTAGGTTGATGGTGATTCGTCTGTTGGATGGAGACGTTAAGCTGTGAGCAGGCTATGTGCTGGCACAGGGTTTTATCCTCTCCCTTCTTTCCATCATATATCACATGATTCAGTTCTTCTCATTAACTCGTCTGATGAAGTTGATATCAGGAAGGGCATCTTGTCATAAAAGCATGCTATGAATATTCATTTAACTTCATACCCGACCCCACAGAGAAACTGGACAAGGGTTGGACGTACTTACATACGTGCATGCATACATACATAAAATACATGGTACTATGAAAGTATACATATGTACTTGAAATATTTTCTGTTATATGTCATTTTTATTTTCTTGTAATGTATGAGAAGTGTCTCTCATTCATTGCAAAATTAAATGTATCCTGTTTTCAAATTCCAGAGCATATTTTGGAAACGTGAATACATTTGGTGGACCCTCCGCAGCAAGTCTTAGGTCCTCCACAAAACTTATCAAGTATGAAAAAGAGAACGAAGATGAAATGATAGTGTTTCTCTCTGATGTTTGGCTGGATAACTTTAAGGTAGGTGCTGGTGCTCTGCAACCAATCATTATATGTGTCTTTGGACACATTATGAGATGCTCTGATTCATTGGAAAAGACTATTATGCTTGGGAAGGTGGAGGGATCTTGGAGACAAGGGCAGCCAGCATTGAGATGGATAGACTCCATCAAATCTAATGCGAACATATCACTGAAGGATCTGGTATGTGGTTGAAGACCGAATCATCTGAGGGCAGTCCATCCTTGCAGTCGCCAAGAGTTGAAGTTGACTTGATGGCACTTCGTCGTCATCATCATAATCATCATCATAGCCGCTTCATTGTTATGAAATCCATTCACTACTGCTTCACGATCGCTTCCTGTGGTAGTCCCATATTGACTAATGTGGTAGGTCTTTGAATGCTGCTTTGAATGATATTTCCTCATAGTGACGACAATTTTTTCACAATTAACATTGTGTTGCATTCTCAACCTCCAAAAAACAAATACAGTAAAATGTTACTGTAACGAATGCCGATATAACAAAATGTTCAGAAGTGCAAAATTAATTTTAGGTCCCCACCCTTTTCCCTGTGTTTATTAAAATATTTAATATTAACGAATTTTGAACTTTTACTTTAATTAAATAATATTTAGCCTTGTTTCTATATTTACTTTATTTTTTCAAAATATAATTTCAATTCATCCTATTTTAATTGCTGGGCATTTGGCAGAACTCATCCCTATGCACCTAATACTAGGCAGCACACACATAACAACACCTAGGCAAAACTAGCAGTTTACAAATATCAGGGGCAGGTAAGCAAACCACCATAGCAATTTTGATCAGGTTTTCTACCTAACAGAATGCATTTCTTAAAACAAATTTATACTTTATACTAGCTGATGTACCCGTGCTTCGCTACGGGATTCTCAGGTAGACTGACTTGGTGGTTTTCCTAACTGAATTCAACATAGGCCATTACAAAAACGTCAGTAGGAATGTAGCGATTGAAAGCAATGTTATCATATAAAATATTCGATCAAATGAAAAACCGCACACTTTCTCACTTTCAACAAACAGTACTACGATGCCGATCTAAGAGTCCAAAGTTCCAGAGAGGGAATAACCAGGTCGCAGACTTGCCGTGACTCCTCTGTCATTATTCCGTTAAATATGCACACTACTCATTCCAATCAGTGCCTCAGTGTAGGGATTGAATAGCTCGAATACTATGATGAACCAGTGTGTTACGTACCAGATATATCAGGAAATGTATGAACCAGAGGAATGGCATGCTAAAGAGGAAAGTTATCTTGCTCCCCAGCTACTTCCCGGCAATATACAGGCAGGCTGTTAGTCGGTACGACCAGGCGAGTTGCCCGTGTGGTTAGGGGCGCGCAGCTGTGAGCTTGCATCCGGGAGATAGTGGGTTCGATCCCCACTGCCGGCAACACTGAAGATGGTATTCCGTGGTTTCCTATTTTCACACCAGTCACACCAGGCTGTACCTTAAAGCCAAGGCCGCTTCCTTCACACCACTATTCATTTCATATCCCATCGTCGCCATAAGACCTACCTGTGTCGGTGCGATGTCAAACAAATTTAAAAAACCTCGGTACGCTGAAGTAATCCTATCTATCGGGGATGAGAGGAAACAGAAGAGAAAAAGCACATCACAACAAACAATGGTCAATGTAATGTTATTGTTGATAAAGTTTATGAGCTTTCTATATTGCAGGCCTTCACATTAGTTTTCTTTCGACTCTGTGATATTAGGTTATCCTACAAAATTATTTATATCGTAGACTGTAGTTCCTTATTCTCAGACTTTACATACCGATTTTCACTAAATTCTGTTTACCCATTTTCTCGTGACTCGGCGCTGATATGGACTTAGTAACAAAAATCCAAATTCATGAATATCTCTGATTATATGCGGTACGGTAACAATGTATAAGACATAAGTGATCGGAAATTTAATAACTTCTTACATAACTACTACTAACTTACGACATAACTAAAGTTATGTTAGTTATGTAGTATTTATCGATACGACCACTAATAACATAAATAACTTATTTGAGAATTACATTTCAGGCCTTCCCCTAAACTACCATTTCACTCAACGTGAATAAAATAATTTGTAGCCTAGATTGCAGTGGTTCATCTCCCGGCATTACATACCGATTTTCATTAAATTCTCTTCAGCCGTTTTCTATTGATGCGTGTACATACATACCTACAGACAGACAGACAGATATTGCGGAAAAGTAAGAAATGCATTTCCTTGTTACTGTGGACATGGCAGATACAGAAATATCATTCATTTCAAATTCTGAGCACTGTACAGGCAAAATACTTATTTTATATATAGATTACATTTCAGGCCTTCCCCTAAACTACCATTTCACTCAGTGCGAATAACATTATTGATAGCCTAGATTATAGCGACCTATTCCCCGACTTTGCATACCAATTTTCGTGAATATACGAGCACTAATAAAATAAATATTTAACAATTAAATTTTAGACCTTCCCCTAAACTACCATTTTTCTCAGCGTGTATAGCCTATATTGTAGCGAATTATTTCCCATCTTTGTCAAGTGATTTTCATTAAGACACGACCACTAATAACATAAATATTTGAGAATTAAATTTCAGGCCTTCCCCTAAACTACCATTTCACTCAGCGTGATTAAAATAATTTATAGCCTAGATTGTAGCGGTTCATCACCCGACTACATTCCGATTTTCATTGAATTCTCTTCAGCCGTTTTCTCGTGATGCGTGTACATACAGACAGACAGAAATTACGGAAAAGTAAAAAATTCATTTTCTTGTTACTGTGGACATGACCGATACAGAAATACCATTCTTTTCAAATTCTGGGCAATGTACAGACAAAACTCTTATTTTATATATATAGATATTCAGTTATCATTTTCCAGTTCCAGTTTCCTACAAGTACTCGCCACTTGCTCATGTCAAAGTATAGTCGCTGTTCCTCTGTCTTTTCCCACTTGACATTCCTCCTGCTGACCTCTGATTTCACTGTGTCGATTCCTTGGCCTCCCTACTGGCCTCTTCCATTTCACTTCTCTGTCAAAGATATATGTAGGATTAATTTCTTGTAAATAAAACACAAATTAAAGCCAATTTCCTGTGTAATATTGCCTTGGAGGGAGATTTTAATATTGACATATTGGAAGCAATGCAGATGTTCAGTGCTGCATGGAAATAACTGAAAAAAGAAGTCACTGCAAACTACTTTGGAAAGCTGAAGTGGTTTATGCAGAAGTCGGCATCACAGAAAGTGAAGTGTTGGATGATGCTGAAACAGAGGAAACCTGGAAGCGTTTGTGTGAAAAGTTGGATGTGCCAATAAGCATGAATCTTACAGACTACGTCAACTGGACTGTGATGTCTTAGTGCAAAAATAAATCACTAAGGATGAAATTGTGTTTGACATTATGAGTGGTAGAAATCCACATTATGATGAGGTAGTAAAGAAAGCCCGCCTGGTGGCCATGATCGTTAAGGCGCTGAAATCTAAATGGTCTGACATTGAGGTTAGCCAGTTCGAGTCCCGTTGGTCGAAAACATTTTCACCATCAGAATGTTGCCCGGCAAGGTAGGGGAGGTGGTGGTATACAATTTCTAATCACTAGATTGCATGCAAAAAGCCTGGATTAAATTTCAAACCTCTCCGCAGTGCTCATATGGAGTGAGGGCATATGACGCTGTTGATGGTGATTCGTCCATCGGATGGGGGATGGGAACGTTAGGTCATGAGCAGACCCCTTGGTGCTATTCGACAGGAGTAGGCTATGTGCCGGCACTGGGTTTCATCCTCTCCCTACTATCATATATCATGTCATTCATTTCGTCTCATTAACTCCTCTGATAAGATTGACGTCAGGAAGGGCATCCGTTCATAAAAAACCCGCCACGACATTCATCTCACCTCATACCCGACCCCGTAGGGAAACGGGACAAGGATTGGACAAATAACAGTAAAGGAAGATGTGTCTCAAATTGTTCGACTGAGTTTGACTCTTGTGCAGGCAACAAACATGGCATGCAGTCTTCAAGATTTTCTTCTGTCATGGAGTGATGTGCCAGAATCTATCCTCAATTTCTGTGTAGTGATTGGTGACTACCCTAGATGTTCTTTTGTGTCTGGGACTGTTCAGAAGAAAATCAGACTTTCAAAAACTGAAGTCCAGAACATGTGTACTGGAACAATGTAAAATTTGATATGCTGAAAATTTACAGAAATCTCTTGCTATTACTGCATATCATTACTTTGTGTACATATATCCTGATTTTCCTATCATCTAATAAATATTAACTTTTTAAAATCTATAAATCCATGTTGAAGTAATGTAGATCCTGCAACGGATATAGCAACAAGTTAATTCTTAAGAGTGGTGGTGGTGGTGATTATTGTTTAAAGAGGAAGTACAACTAGGCAACCATCCTCTATATAACACTAATCAGAGAGAAAAAAAAAGGGATTCGACACTTCGAAAAATGAAGGTATCGGCCAAAGGAAGACAAGGACCATGAAGAGCGTGAAAATGAAAGACTCCCTAGGCTTCCATACGTAATACCGTCAGGGTCGGAAAAGAACAAGAGTTGACCAAGGGAAGTCGGATAGGATAGATGAAAGTGAGGAGCCTGGTACGAGTAAGTTGAAGCAATGCCAGGACTCAGCGAAAGGCCCCGTGGTCGCCAACCCACGCTCCAAAAGTTCAAGAGTCCCTGGGGCCCCTTTTAGTCACCTCTTACAACAGGCGTGGGATACCGTGCGTGTTATTCTACCACCCCAACCCACAGGGGGATAATTCTTAAGAATTGAATTATTTCAGTATAATAAAATTTAATTATAACAAATTCAGTTCTTGAGTCCCCAAAATTTTGTTATACTGGTATTTTACTGTGACCAGGACCAAGATTGTACCTGGATTTAAGGGCTGGTTCAAGGTCCACTCAGCCTAGATGATTGCAATTGAGGAGTTGTCTGACAACGAGATGGCGACCCTGGTCTTGGAAGCGAAGATCAACACCTCATAATCTGCAGGCCTTCGGGCTGAGCAGTGGTTGCTTGGCAGGCCATGTCCCTTCAGGGCTGTTGCACCATGGGGTTTGGTTTTTTGGTATTTTACTTCCCATAAAAAGCTGAATTGAGACTGGAGCATTGTTTATCGCCGGTACTATCAAGTTGCGAGCCTCCGTGGCTCAGGCGGCAGCACGTCGGCCTCTCACTGCTGGGTTCCATGGTTCAAATCCTGGTCACTCCCTGTGAGATTTGTGCTGGAGAAAGCGGAGGCGGGACAGGTTTTTCTCTGGGTACTCCTGTTTTCCCTGTTATCTTTCATTCCAGCAACACTCTCTACTATCTTTTCATTTCATCTGTCAGTCATTAATCATTGCCGAAGAGGAGTGCGACAGGCCTCAGCAGCCGGCACAATTCCTATTGTAGCCACAAGATGGGGCTTCATTCATTCCATCCCTGACCTGGTCACTGACTGGAAAACATGTTGTAGATTTTCATTTTTACTACCATACTGCAACGGACACTGACTGGAGGCTTGCACTGCACACGTTTGTATTCGCTTGCTCATCTCTCTTCTTGAGTGTCCTACCATTGCTGAATAAATAATTCTCATAGTAATATTTGCACTTGTTTCCTCTTCACAGGTCGTGAGTAAACTGAGAACCTTGTTCCAAGGATACTCTGAATTTCCACCAGTTGCTTTTGTCCTGATGGGCAATTTCTTATCTGCAGAATATGGTGCTTTGAGGTCGCAGATGTTGAAGAGCAAGCTTTCTGCCCTCGGAGATATTATCTGTGAGTTTCCGGAACTCGCTCAGAAGAGCAAATTTATTTTCATTCCTGGACCAACTGATCCTGCTGCACCTAAGATTTTGCCAAGGTAAGAAATATATATATAGGATTTTGTTAATACATCATTAAGTGCTAGTCCCTTTCATCCTGCAGACCAAATAACTGGGGCAGATGTAGAATAAGATGCTGGTGTAAATGTCCAGATGTATATCTGTCAATAAATTAACAAAACTTAACCAGTCATTCGAGTACTGTTTGTGGGGTGGTATATTGTGAAAAAGTCATAGTTCTGCAGATATATTTATTTGTTATTATCCTTTGGCAAAGAAACAACTAAAGCATAAGTACTGAATAAAAAACTGTGGAAAATTATCTTCTTTTCAGGCCACCAATCCCAAAGACTATAACTGATGATTTTCAGAAAAAGGTTCCAACATCTATCTTTGCAACTAATCCATGTCGGATCCAGTATTGCACTCAAGAGATTGTTGTTATTCGTGAGGATTTGGTCACCAAAATGTGTCGTAACACAATTCATTTTCCTACGAGTGGGGAAATTGCAGAACATGTAAGTTTCTTCCCACATTACCTATAGTGTAACACAAAAGCTAAAGGTTTCCACCTATTCAATACTGTTTGTTGTAACCTTAAAAAAGTTACATACATCTGTTGAAAAGTAGTTTTGGTCTTACCAGAGACCATCATCCATCAAAATCAAAAGGCAAGACAATCAATCAATACTGATCTGCATTTAGGGCAGTCGCCCAGGTGGCAGATTCCCTATCTGTTGTTTTCCTAACCATTTCTTAAATGATTTCAATGACATTGGAAATTTATTGAACATCTCCCTTGGTAAGTTATTCCAATCCCTAACTCCCCTTCCTATAAATGAATATTTGCCACAATTTGTCCTCTTGTATTCCAACTTTATCTTCATATTGTGATCTTTCCTACTTTTAAAGATGCCACTCAAACTTATTCGTCTACTAATGTCATTCCACACCATTTCTTCACTGACAGCTCGGAACATACCACTCATGTCTCAAATATTATTACAATATTATAAGTCCACCTGTTCAATACAATACAATATGATCCACTATTTCATATGGTCAAAAAAATTTTATGCATAATACATAAAAGTCAAAGGTACATGTTTCACCCTCCTTACGGGCATCATCAGCCTATATCAATCTTAAAAATAATACAAATAGAGACATTCTAATCTTATAAATTATAGGTTAAAATGTTGAAAAATGATTTCGTAAAACATTATACAATAACATCTAAAACAACGATAATGCACCAAAGTATGTTAAAAGAGAGTGAATTAACAGTTTTGAAGATTAAAACGTGATTAAACATGAAATTTTGAGAGTTTAAAACTAAAATGGATCCATTTTTTTTAGCAACGCCTCTATAAGCAGTTCCATTTTCTTTTCAACTTTCAGATATCCCAACCATATACATTTTAACATGTTTATCACGTTCACACTTCCGTTTTAAATAACTGACAGTGATTTTACCATCTTGGATTCAACTTGGGAATTGAAGAAACATCCCCCTTTGATGATTGTGTTTACACTCGAAGCCATCACAGTCTTAATGATATTATTAAAAAATGGATCCATTTTAGTTTTAAACTCTTAAAATTTCATGTTTAATCACGTTTTAATCTTCAAAACTGTTAATTCACTCTCTTTTAACATACTTTGGTGCATTATCGTTGTTTTAGATGTTATTGTATAATGTTTTACGAAATCATTTTTCAACATTTTAACCTATAATTTATAAGATTAGAATGTCTCTATTTGTATTATTTTTAAGATTGATATAGGCTGATGATGCCCGTAAGGAGGGTGAAACATGTACCTTTGACTTTTATGTATTATGTATAAAATTTTTTTGACCATATGAAATAGTGGATCATATTGTATTGTATTGAACAGGTGGACTTATAATATTGTAATAATATTTGAGACATACGTCAACTTCAATACGGAACCAAATAATATTTGAGACATACGTCAACTTCAATACGGAACCAAAATGAGAATAGTTACTTGTAACATACCACTCAGTTGAGCAGCTCGTCTCCTTTCTCCTAGTTCTTCCCAGCCCAAACTTTGCACATTTTTGTAACGCTTCTCTTTTGTCGGAAATCACCCGGAACAAATCGAGCTGCTTTTCTTTGGATTTTCTTCAATTCTTGAATCAAGTAATCCTGGTGAGGGTCCCATACACTGAAACCATACTCTAGTCGGTGTCTTACCAGAGACTTATAAGCCCTCTCCTTTACATCCTTACTACAATCCCTAAACACCCTTTTAACCATGTGCAGAGATCTGTATCCTTTATTTACAATCCCATTTATGTGATTACCCCAATGAAGATCTTTCCTTATATTAACACCTAAATACTTACAATGATCCCCAAAAGGAACTTTCACCTCATCAACACAGCAATTAAAACTGAGAGGACTTCTCCTATTTGTGAAACTCACAACCTGACTTCTAACCCCGTTTATCAACATACCATTGCTTGCTGTCCATCTCACAACATTATCAAGGTCATTTTGCAGTTACTCACAATCTTGTAACTTATTTATTACTCTATTCAGAATAACATCATCTGCAAAAAGCCTTACCTCCGATTCCACTCCTTTACTCATATCATTTATATATATATATATATAAGAAAACATAAAGGTCCAATAATACTACCTTGAGGAATTCCCCTCTTAATTATTACAGGGTCAGATAAAGCTTTGCCTCCTGTAATTCTCTGAGATCTATTTTCTAGAAATATAGCAACCCATTCAGTCACTCTTTTGTCAAGTCCAATTGCACTCTTTTTTGCCAGTAGTCTCCCATGATCCACCCTATCAAATGCTTTAGACAGGTCAATGCGATACAGTCCATTTGACCTCAAGAATCCAAGATATCTGCTATATCTTGCTGGAATCCTACAAGTTGAGCTTCAGTGGAATAACATGAATATAGATAAAATTTTTGAAGCAAGCATGAAATTGAATGCAAGACAAGGAAAGACTTAAAAAACACTCATCACAGTCAGATGTCCTGTGCAAGCTCTCTGCTTTCCTCCAATTTGTAGACTGCACCTCACAGAAGACCAGGTAAAAGACTAAAATACCAGCACTTTAGGAATCTTCTAAAACGCAAGCTCAGCAGCACTTGAGGATTCTTCTAGAACTCAGCTCAGCTAAAACAAGTACTTGTACCAGTACTGCCCCAAAACAAGTTGAATTCTTTGGTGCTGAGCCTGCATCATCATGTTCAACCATGTATCAAGGCCCGACGTGGCTATACAAGGTGTGAATCGGCCACACAATGGGCTTTGCCAACAATTACCAACTTTGTGATTAACAATCAGGATCAAACAGATGTTAATCAGGTTCTCAGCAAGAGTCAGAATTCAGCAAGTACCGGTATTGAACTGACTTCTAGAAGATTCCTCAAGTGCTAGTATTTTAGTGTTTCACCTGGTCTTCTGTGAGGTGCAGTCTTCAAATTGGAGGTAATCTGAAATCTTGCACAGGACATGTAATTGTGATGAGTGTTTTTCAAATCTTTACTTGTCTTGCGTTGGATTTCATGCTTGCTTCAAAAATTTTATTGATATTCATGTCTTGCCTTAACATTGAGGTTGACTGATGATGGTCTCTGGTAAGACCGAAACTAGTTTCAACAGGTATATGTAACTTTTTAAGGTTACAACAAACAGTATTGAATAGGTGGAAACGTTTAGCTTTTGTGATACACTATATTGCTCTTCAATGCAGATTAATATGAAATTTATTACCTATGATTACATTTACCTATGTTATTGTTTAAGGGGTCCAGCCTTCAGTTTCTTTTGCAACAACAGTCATGCAAGTAGAAGTCTTGTACTAGCAACAGTCATTACCATTCTGTGACTCATGAATATTACTTGTATATTTATTGAGTATATTTATGCATTCATTATCTTCTTGGCATATAACATTTTAAAATCCCATTTGGAATTTGATTTTAACAGTTTGTAGAATACAAAATTTCATATTTAGCACTTGGTAGAAAATTCTTAAAAAATAATAATCGTTCTGTGTAATATACAGTGCTTAAATATTTTTTGTATTACTATTTCACACTGCATATGTCATGCTGCCTCAAACATGTTTATAGTATGCACTGTAGGCCCATGTCTGCAAAAGAAAATATATGACGCTAAACGCAGATCAGTCCAATAGGAGGCATTTGTTGTGTTGGTCAGTTTAACATCACTTGCAAGATTGGTGGTATATAGACAGCACATGCAGGACTGAGGTAAACATGGCGAGAGTACCCATTTTTGCCATTGGCTGCATTCAAATTTTGACATTGCTGCAAGACAGATAGTGACAAGTGGATGTCACTGTTCATGTTGGAACAAGCCAGAGTAATGTCTCCAGAGGTTTGAAAAAGTTTACAGAAGACAGACAATTACTGATTGACAACGGGTGGGATATCAATGCAAAGCAATTTGTTTCTTGCTTTCAGCACGTTGTAGGCCCACTGCTACTGCCACCTCATTTTGCCAAGATCTTAGGAGGGCCACCAGAGTGAATGTATCAAATGAAACAGTGCAACATTAGCTTCATGACTGAGGACTGATATTGAGGGAGCCTGTGCCAAAAGTTCCTCTTAAACCACACCATGGGGCAGCTCGTGTGTGGTGGGGAACAACTCGAAGCCCATGGGATGAGGAAAAGTGGAAGTGTATGCTCTTTTGTGATGAGGCCACCATAAGCTTGCACCCATACAGCAGGAGCATTAAGAGTCTTTGAGATGTTTCTGTGAGAGAGGGAACGAGCCCTTCATCCTGCAGTGCAGTGGCAGAAGGGTTTTGTTATGTTTTGAGGTAGGATCATGTTTGGTCAACATACGCCTCTAGTTCCTATCCAAGGTACTGTGAGTGACGGCTTTATACTAGTGGGTAACATTGGTCAGTCAGTTCCTTGAGACACATGGGACACAGTGAATGGTGTGGCCGGCTTATTCTCCAAACATGAGCTATTTAGAACATTCAGCAACTGACATGCTGCTATTCAAGAGAGGGGTAATCAGTCCCAAAACAAGTTGAATTCTTTGGTGCCGAGCATGCACCATCGTGTTCAACCATGTCTCAAGGCCCGATGTGGCTATACAAGGCGTGAATCAGCCACACAATGAACTTTACCAACAATCACCAACTTTGTGTTTAACAATGAGGATAAAACAGATGTTAATGAGGTTCTCAGCAAGAGTCAGAATTCAAAACCACAACAAAATACTTAAAAGTAAATAGATTGAAGTACCTTGGCTGATCAATTACAGATTAAATTTGGATGTTTTGTGCTTCTTTAAATTATTATTGTTATTATTAACAACTTTATTGGTCACATTTGACCACTTGAGTCATTTCACATTCACTTTCTCTTTGAAGGTTGTACTATTTGGTTCTTGTGATCTGCCCTATACTTTTTTATTCATTCCAACAGTAATTTTGTGAATTTGTCTGAATTTGCTATAGCCCTTCTATTTGTCATTTCTGCTGAAAATTTGCTACGCTTCTTTATTTCGAGCAATATCATCCAGATTCTTGAATATCTGTAGTTTGCAAGTTCTGGTAAACAGGATGATAAATAGGTGGTAGGTATGGTATGATTGACTGTAGACCATCTGAGTTAAGGGTTTTGTTTTCTTTTAGCAACATTTCTTTCCAACAATTTTTTATTTTTTTCAATTTTCCCCACAATCAGCCATTTTGTTAGTCTCTATTTTGGGCAGGTACTTTGATATATAGTATAGCCATACATTTCAAGATTGATAACCTGGCATGTGAAGTTAAAACTATACAAACTTTAACAGTTACATGGCAAAGAATTACCTTACACGGACATTGTTTACAGAATATTGGAGATGGTGCAAGCATACCTGCCAACCTTTCTGATTTACCTGGAAACTTTCCGTTTTTTAACTCGTCTTCCGATTTTCTGATTTATGTTTAATTCTTCCTATTTTTGACCAATACAACCTCCAGTACGGTCAATGCTCTTCCCCCAGGATAAAGGATAAATTCTTATGTGCTTGTGTAATTTACGTAACATCATTTTCAAGCATATTTATTTGATGCTTTATTTCGCGAGTGTATCATTCGTCGCCTTCGTGTTTCCTGCTTGCTGCGGCAGCGTGTGTGCTACACAGCTGGGGATTCGTGACGGCAATCGTCCTACAAGCAAGCGAGGCTAGCAACTCAGTTAATCGGGTGAAATAATGAGTTTGTTATTGTGTGGTTCGCGCACTGTTAACATCATTTCTGTGCATATTCATTGTAGTTGTAGACCATGTGTTTTTTCTTGCGATTCTGTGTTTTTCTCCCGTCAGAGTCATATGTTAATAATGTATGAGACATATTGATCTATTTTGTATGTAGTAGTTTTGCGTATTTCAGTGCATTTGCGTTCATTCTTACTTCATAATTTTAATGAGTTGAATGTGTTTCATGGAGCTGTGTCGGTGACAGTTTCTGGTATTTTTTCACCACGTTATGGCCAAAAATACATAACAAACCTTACCTCCAAGTGTTCAGAGATAGGTATAAAATTAAATTTCCGTTTATTTTATTGTCTAATAAAGGAAACTATTATGCGTTTTGTTGGTGTGTCGCTGTGGTATAAATATTATTATTTGTATGTATGTGTCATAAATGAGAGTGATTAGGTATATTATCTTGTAAGCATTTTTTTGTTTTCTTAGTTTTTTTTAAACTTAATGATCAAATCACATTGTAACTGTAAATATGTATGCCTTTTATCCTGTCCTTTTTTCACTTAGACTGTGACACAATATATGTGATGAAATCCAAGAATTAATACATCTTCCTATTTTTGATTTCTAAAAGTTGGCAGCTGTGTGCAAGTATTCTGCTGCTCCTTTCAACTCATTCCTTGAATATTAGTGGGATAGCTCACTCTCTCCTTGAGTTACACTACTTATTTCTATGAGTCCAAATATACATATTATATACTTTTTGCAGCTAATATCAGCATTTTTTGGGGGTGGGGGGTTTCTGGAGCCATTCTGGTTTTGGCCGCTCTTCCTGACACCACGTGATCTTTAAGGTGAAAATCTCAACCCAGAATCAACAGAGATTTGAACCTCAGGCTTCTGGGTAGGAAGCCAGCAGTTAAGCACAGAGCTAATTGCATCCACCCTTAAATTTACATACTACTAAATTAATTTTGTTTCTTTTCTTAGGCTCCTTTTCACCAGTAGTTCAAGTGTTTGTGTTGCTACATACTTATTACTTCTTTTTTATAGTCAGCAGTCCTGTACATGTTGTTTTCTCTTCTCTCCTTCCTTTTTGGCAACTTCTGTTCAGGACAGCATCATACAGTTTTATTGGAAGTAAAGTAATATGGAAATGAAGATCACACAGTCTTACTGTATACTTATCTTTTATGGTGTACACTTGCAGTTTGCCAAGACAATATTGTGTCAAGCACATCTGGCTCCTATGCCGTTGGCAGTGTGTCCTGTGTACTGGGCCTTTGACACTGCTCTACAGCTATATCCTCTGCCGGACCTGGTTGTTACTGGAGATCAGTTCTGTGCCTTTTCAACCTGCTACATGGACTGCCAAGTGGTCAACCCGGTAAGTCTTAACAAGATTTTACGTCAATAAAGAAAATAATGATATTAACAATGTAAATATAGGCATAATTTTAATTTACAAAATGAAACAGAAAGATCATCATAAGCTAATTACTAATTTGTTGTTCTGGCAAAGTCAATTAACTCGCTAGTGCAGAATAATGTGTAATACACCTGTCAAGTGATAGCACGTATGTTCTCTCTCTCTTGCCGGGCTGAGTACCTCAGGCGATAGAGCGCTGGCCTCCTGAGTTCAAGTTGACGGGTTTGATCGTGGTTGAGATGATGGTATTTGAAGAAGCTCAAATATATCAGCCTCATGTTTGTAGATTTACCAACACGTAAATGAATGGCTGTGAGAATAAATTCTGGCACCTCAGCATCTCCAAAAACTTTAGAAAGTACAGTAGAAGTCCACTGTAACGAGTACGGCATATAGCGAGAACTCCATTGTAACGACAGAGATTTTCCGTCCCTGGAAAATTCCTACATTAAACTGTGTATTATCCTTTGGTTACAGCGAGAATCCTATCGCTGATGCATCCGTTATTACAAGCGATTAAGCGTGTGTTATTTCCGTTATCAATATTTATGCACTCCAGCGAATACAATGAATGCAAATGATCATCTTCGGTATAATTTTCGTGCTATGTGCACTAGCAAGCTCTCTCACAGACATTCAAACTCGAAGCGAATGTCAGAGTTCATTAGTAATACTCGTTGACTGTTGTTCTGTAAACATAATTTGAAAATGAAAGAGAACTTATTTCCATAATAAATGCGTAAACAACCTGGCTGATAGAAGTAATTAACTTGTTAGAAATAAAGGCTGAAATAAATGATTGATTAATTTAATGTTATGTACTGAAATTAAGTAAGAATGTGATACAACTCAAAATACGGCGCACTAGGCAGAGTGTCAGTCTGGTGTTGATGTCCGTAACAAATGCACACAATTTACGAGGAACATAGGGACATTCACTTCAAACTAAATTAAACAATAGATCACTACATCTGATGAAAAGGAATACTTATTCAAGTTATGAATGTTCCCCTTCAAGCTTCATACAAACCATCGCCCATATTACTGTTCAACAAAACATGGCACCAGCCGCAGCAGTTTTGATGTGTCATTTGGTCTCAGTTTTGGATGTGTTGTCGGACTTAATCAATATTTTAAATTTAGATTTTAAATTGAGGCATACCAGATTCTTTATTATTAGTTATATGTGAGCATATGTTTTCCAGTTGGAACGTGGCCGACGATGACCCAATGTATGTGGGGTCGAAACTAATGCTAGTTATATAGGACACTACACAAAGTAATGGTATTGAATAGGTGGACCCTTCACTTTGATAGTGATCAATTGTCAATACGGACCATAATGAAATTCATAACTTATGAAAGTAGTTATTGGGACATAAAGTCAATAGCTTTGTAAAAAAAATAATTATGGTGCAGAAAGGATGACGTATTTCAGAGGTTAGTTTATTCAGCAAAACATTGTTTGGACGTTTCTGCAGGGGAGAAAGAAAGAGAATGTGTTCAGTGATAAAACATACTATTGAATACACAAGTCAAAATTATCCTACAGGCATATGCTTTTGTTTCTTCCAACATGCGTACATTTTACGTCGTGTTGTATGTACAGGTACAGTGAAAGATGTAGGCTATCTACTGTTTCTAAAGATGAGAGTATTAAAAGGCGTGAATAAGACGAGAGAACAAATACAAAAACCTTTTCCACTGGAGATGTATTAAATAACAACGGTGTATTAAAACGTGCGCAAAACACCAGACCAACAAATATATAAAACATTTGCACTGGGGTCCATGAAAGTGTGACAACAAATATATAAAACATTTGCACTGGGGTCCATGAAAGTGTCAGAGCATTATTTGCAGATCGCACTCTGTCTAAAACAAATCTCAGCTGAAGCCTTATATTTCGGATAAGTAGGTTATTAAACATTATTTGCTGGTCACACTCTTTGACCATGAATTATTTGGAGGTTAAATTTGGCCATGTGCAAGAGAATTGACTGTCATATCGAGTGCTTGATCGACTCAAGTCGAGACTCGGAAGGTGCGAGTTTCAACTTGCGCGCCTCCGTTGAAAGATGTAAATGCCTGTTCACTTCCTGGATTTTAATTTTGTCTTCATTGGTAAGGGATAGCACAAATTTTCTGTATCCATAGCTGGGCTACACCATTATATGATCACTCTAATCAACTTCACACGATTATGTGCCTCATCCGTGCGTAGGCTATCATGCGACAAATATTTGCTAACCTTCACTGTTTAAAGATATGAACTTCATTAATGTTTCCGTATTGAACTGAGATCAACGATAAAATATCTAGTAGGTTCAACCTTTTCAATACTAATTAGGTACGTGTTTATGTTACAAATACCTTTTATTCAACTAATCTATAGATTTTCACAAATCTATAACTGTCCATGTTATGTACTGAAATTAAGTAAGAAATGTGATACAACTCAAAATACGGCGCACTGGGCAGAGAGTCTATAACTGTCCATTTTTAATGAACATAGTTCAATATGTATCCGCAATAGTTTTGATTATTATGTCTTTGCTTATATATTTGTGATTCATTTTATGGCTGATGATGACATTATATGTGTCGAAACCGGTCCCCAAGTTGAATAAAAGTTATTTGTAACATAAACACGCACCTAATTAGTATTGAAAAGGTTGAACCTAATAGATATCTTATCGTTGACACTTCACTGTATCACTCAATACAGAATAAATTTCTAACTTCTGAATGGTATATGAAATACTAGCACAAACAGGCTTTCTAGGTTATTCAGCAATATCAATGAAAAACGGAGAGCAAAACTGAACTTCTCTGAGGCTAACGGCTTCCTTCTCGTAATTTGCGTTGTAAAATTCAGGAATTCAAGGCCATTTCTCATTTTTACGCAATTTCTCCAACCGGCTGCCTGTGTTGGAAATCTGTTCCTTTCACAAGGGATGACAAAGAACATTTTTAGGGTTAGAAAAAATGTGATCATACTATGTGTTAACAGTGAAAATCTGTGAGATAATAAGTGAGATATTTTAAATGTAGATTTAATACAAGGTGAATCGGGACTTCACATTTACGATGTGCTAAGCAAGAAATAGTTTTAATGAGGAAATTCCTTATGAGGTTTCACTGTATTTTCTCGTGTCTGGTTAAATTTCGAAAAGGCTATTCCCATGTAAATATATAGCGAAAAGGTTATCATTATTGGCGCTTGAAATATATATTTTACGATGCATATAAGGTTAAGTTAAGTTAGATGACGCTTCTGAAACATCATTGTTCACAAACGGTGTGGCTCTGTGGCTCTACATGGGGAGCCTCTGCTGACACCCTTAGATGCTCTTCTCTAAGCCTGATGTACTCTGCAACTAATATGGTGCACTTGTTTGGCTAAACAGTCCATATGCAGGAAATATAAATGCCCAGTTGAACAGTACTATGAAGTTAATCTCAGGAACCATTAGATCCACAGCCACATAGCCACTACAAATCTTCTGCCAACAGGATCATTGTTCATGAGCACAGGAAGATAAACAATAACCCTTGTCTTCCAATACACAGGAATTTCCCTACTGCCACTTGAAACAGAAGACTCAAATCACAAAGACCCAATAGCAACTGCCCAACGGTTGGAACAAGAGAACTTCCACATTCTAACAGAGTGGATTCAAAAATGGAAAGAGGAAACAACCCTTGCTCTTCACGACTTCGTGGACATGAACTAGGGTAATTCTAAACAGAGTCGGGACAAACCATGGAAGATGTGGCTACCAACTACATAAGTAGGGCAAAGTGCAGTCACTGGTATGCGATTGTGGTGTGACTCGACAGACTATCCAGCACGTAGTGTCTTAACCCTGACAATTACACCATACGACTTTCTGGCGTGTCATGCGAATGATTGCCATCTAGTCCTCATAAGGAGGGGAAAGTTATCCCCTCCACCACCTCTATTCCTTTTCCATTCCGTATGGTAACTTTAACGTAACTTAAAATAATACACTTTGAGTGGCACATCTTCGAGACGTGTGGTGTAACTAAAGCAATATTTATAGACGTGTTACTGTCAGGGTTAATGCCCTCAACATTTGTACCATGGAGATACAAATGACTTTGTTGGCTGCTCCATCTGCACTTCAGCGGATTGAGCAAATCACCTTTAAATTATAATAGTTTGTTTTTATTACCCTGTTGTATTCTGTATTTTCAGCATTTAATTTCATGTGTAATGCCATACCCTAAATAAATAAATAATGTGTTTTCTCTCCAAGAGCTGTATGGAACATTCTTACCATTTGAACACTCTATATTTCCACCTCTTACCTCCACCCAAAGCATTCCATTCTTTGTTCACACTGGGCGAGTTGGCTGTGTGGTTAGGGGCGCACAGCTGTGAGCTTGCATCCAGGAAATAGTGGGTTCAAACCCCACTGTTGGCAGCCCTGAAGATGGTTTTGCGTGTCACACCAGGCAAATGCTGGGGCTGTACCTTAAGTCCACGGTCGCCTCCTTCCCACTCCTGGCCTTTTCCTGTCTCATCGTCGCCATAAGATCTATCTGTGTCATTGCAATGTAAAGCAAAAATAATAATTCTTTGTGCATTAATTATTGTCTTTTATTTTTCAGGGTTCTTTTCCAAAAAGTGAGTTCTCCTTTAAAGTGTACATTCCTGCTCTGCGGCAAATGGAAGATAGCCAGATTGCAAAAGACTCTGATGAAACTACCTGATGACTGATGTTGGCGTACGGACAAGAGGCTCTTCTGCTTCCCCGTGCAGTAATGTCCTTTGAACACTTTGTCCACAGTTCTGTTTTTAATATGTATTAATGGAGTCACTTGAATGTAATTCATGCTGCTCCGTGTTGTCTTCCCTCCAAGAAATCTGAAACTTAATCCTTTTCTTAGGAGGTTGCTGTCCAATGTAATGTTTATATTAACTGTTTAACACGGCAGACTTCTAGACTGAACACAAAGTCATCACAGCATATAAACAACAAAGAACTACATGCAGGATAGGACACAAGTCAGTCGACTAAAATCCGCATAAATAACAGAAAGAGAACAGGCACATGATGAATTAAAAATAGCTAAGAATGTGGATGGGAACTTGTACAAGGATACACACAGTGACAAAGCCAAGTTGTATATAGAAAGGATCATGATAGGCCAGAATCAAAAGAGATAGCAGGAGCAAAAGAGACTATGATAAGAATGAAAATGCAAAAGGACAAGGACATACTCCGCATAGATGGGCTCTCTCCTCAGCCCCAGTTTTTCCACATCCATATCTTATCAGCCCCTGATGAGTATGATTCTTCTTCCCAGCTTCATCAGTAGAACAGCACCCACACTCTTCAAAAGGGCCATTCTGGACTCATCTTCGTTCTTGAGGTAGAAAGTGTAGGGAAAGAAGAAAACTGATAAACACAGGAGAAGGGAAGAAAGAAAATGGTAGAAGATTTATAGAAGTGATGGAAAACTTAAGAACAAACCAGTTGATTAGCGTACTTTTTATTACTGTAGAATCCCCTATTTCACCATGCAGAAGTGTCTAAAATTGTAAAATGTAGGAATTTATAGATGGTAAACAGTGCTTAATTTAAATTGATGCATTCATGGCTCAGGCATGGTATAAGATAATTCACCAAACTATAAGTTTTACAAAGATTTTGCTGCATTTCCTCATGAATATCATGTCTATTAATGTGAAAATTGTATATTATGTAATATATATATATATATATATATATATATATATATTTTTTTTTAATGGAACCTTTGTAGCCTCCAACCAACTTGTGACTCAATCCATTACACAATGTACTCAAGGAGTTCATAATATATATATATATACTATAAATGGTATAAGCCAGGTGCCATCAACTCGGTGCGCTACTCACTTGGTCGAGCCTGTCCTTCAAATGGCATGTGCAGCAGGGAAAAAAGGGAAATGAATCTGGTATAACATTGATGTCCAACCAGGCAGTCAACTACTGTACTGGTATTGTAATTTTAACACACAAAATTATAGCAAATATCAATATTAAAATGGCTTATGGAAGAAAGAAGGTAGAACTGGCTGAGGCAGCAAAGAAGATGTGTTTACATGTGTTAAGAGTTAATGGTATTTGGGTAAGGGTCGATAACAAGGAAGAGATAGGAGATTATGGAGTATTCTTGACAGGTGTTAAAAAGGGAAGGGCAGAATGTGGGGTAGGACTGTTCATTAGGAAAACTATTGCATGCAACAAAATTTCTGTTAGGCATGTAAATGAGCAAGTAATATGGGTGGATATGGCAATTGGAGGAATTAAGACAAGAACTTGTCTCTGTCTATTCACCATGTGACGGTTCAGATGAGGATGAACGAAGTTTTATGAAGCACTGAGTGACATCATATTCAAGGTAAACAGCAGGGATACGATAGTGCTAATGGGTGATTTCAGTATGAGAGTTGGAAATAGAACAAGCATTTACTGGATTTCTGAGCTAATATGGGATTAGCAGTATACATTCTTCAAGCATAAGGCTATTCACTGCTACACATGGGAGGGTAGGGGATCCAGTTGTGTTATAGACTATATCATAACTGAATTCAGGAAATCTGTTGGAATATGCGGGTATTCTGGTGATTTTTCTATGATGCTGACCAAGAAAATGGCTAGAAAAGGAACTGGTAGGAGAAAGATGTAGAGGCAGACCAAGTAAACGGTGGATCAGTCAAGTAAAGCAGGACATGGAAGGAAGGAGAGTGGAATGGCACCAAGTTGAGAAGAAAGAAATGTACCTGGATAGGCAAAGATGAAGAGCGCTCTTGTACCGCACCCGGGCGGCTCGAGACGGTTAAATGATGACGGACCAGTATCTGATCTGTAGTGGACTAAGTATCTCTAGGCCGAGGATAGAGAAAGTGAAATCTGTCTGCAGATGAATAAGGGTAGAAAATCTCCAGGACAAGGGAATTAGACAGAAGTACATGAATAAGATTAGTGAAAAGTATCAAAGAATATCAACATTAAGAAGGTTCAGGATGTAGAAAGAGAATGGGTAGAATACAGGAATGCTGTAGTAAAAGCAGCTTCTGTGTGTAAAGATGGGGGAAAACGAACATCTTGGTGGAATGATGGAGCGAAGCATATCAGAAATGGCTCCAAACAAGGACCGATGCAAACAGGGAATTGTACATAGATGAAAGAAACAGAGCGAAACAAATAATTGTTGAATCCAAGATGTCATGAGATGATTTCAGTAACCTGGAAAGGCTTGGTCAAGCAGCAGGGAAATATTTCTGGACAGTAATAAAGAATCTTAGAAATGTAGGGAAGAAGGAAATGAATAATGATTTAGTTAAATCCCGTGAACTCATTGTAGATCCCAGGGGATCATTGTGGAAGAATTATTTTTGAAATTATTTCAACGTAAAACGAAGTATTTCTGTTGACGTGACAAGCAACCACGCTCATGGAGAGGACAGTGATATGAAATCACACTTGAAGTGAATGGATAGTAAATATACTCCATTGTCGTATAGAAGCAGGAATGCATGAAATGGTGAAAGTTTCAAAGAAAAGACAGTAAGCAGGTTCAAGATATAGAGAGAGAAAATGGGTGGCATACAGGGATGCTGTAGTAGAAACAGCAAGGGAATGCCTAGGAACTACTGTGTGTAAAGATGGGGGGGGGGGGAAAGTAACCTGAAATGGTGAATTATAGTGGGGAATGCAGGGATGAAATGGCTTCATAGAGGAATAAGTTCATCATGGAATGCTAGTGAGGTACCTTCTGATTGGGCAAAAGAAGTAATTATACCTATCTATAAGCAAGGGAATGGGAAGGATTGCAACAACCATCGAGGTATCTCATTGATTAGTATACCAGGCAAAGGGTGCGAGCAGTGGTTGAGAGTGAGTTGGATGAAAGCCATTATGGTTTCAGACCACAGGGGCTCCCAGGATCAGATTTTCAGTATGCGCCAGGTAATTGACAAATGCCATGTGATGAATACAGAGTTACGTTTCATAGATCTAGAGAGAAGACATATGCCGGGCTGAGTGGCTCAGACGGTTAAGGCGCTGGCCTTCTAACCCCAACTTGGCAGGTTCGATCCTGGCTCAGTCCGGTGGTATTTGAAGGTGCTCAAATACGACAGCCTCGTGTCGGTAGATTTACTGGCACGTAAAAGAACTCCTGCGGGACTAAATTCCGGCACCTCGGCGTCTCCGAAGACCGTAAAAGTAGTCAGTGGGACGTAAAACAAATAGCATTATTATTATTAGAAGACATATGATAGAGTATCAAGGGAGAAGATGATGGCCGTACCGGGGGATTATGGGATACAGGTGGATTATAAAAAGCAATCAAAGGCATTTATGTTAACAGTTGAACTGCAGTGAGAATTGATAGTAGAATGAGCTCTTGGTTTAAGGCCCTTACAGGGGTTAGACAAGGCTAAAATCTTTCACTTTTGTTCATAGTTTACATGGATCATCTACTGAAAGGTATGGCAGACTGTGCTGGAAGCTTGCAGTCTATTATCTTGGAACTTGAAAAATAGGTACAGTAGGTACGATATGGAAACTAGCCTTTCGAAGACTGTAGCAGTGTCAGTAGGGAAAACACTTAAGAGAATTGAATATCAGGTTGGGTATACGAAACTGGAACATGTATATCATTTCAAGTATTTAGGAAGTTTATTCCCCTGGGATGGTAGTGTTGTACGTGAGACTGAATCAAGGTACAGCAAAACTAATGCAGTGAGCTCACAGTTGCAATCAACAGTGTTCTGTAAGAAGTTGGCTTCTGGGCAGATCTGTTTCAATACCAGTCTGTTTCCAGAGTAACTTTGCTCTATTAGAGTGAAAGCTGGGCAGACTCAGGATTATTCATAAGCTAGAAGTAACTGACATGGAAGTAGTGAGAATCTTCACAGGTACAAACAGGTGCGAACATTGCCAAGACGGTACTTGGAATGAGGGAGATAAAGGCTAAGTTAGGAATTAACTTGATGGGTGAAGTGGTGTGCATAAGCCGAATTTGGTGGTGGGGTCGTAAGGCAAATGGAGGAGGATAAGTTGCCTAGGAGAATAATGGACTCGGTCATGGAGGGTAAGGGAAGTGGAGGGGGATCAAGACGACGATGGTTGGACTTGGTTCCTAATGATTTAAAGATAAGAGGTATGGATGTAAACGTTAGGTTTTTGGAAGCGTTACGTAAATTCACAGAGGCTTACAGACTGAATGCTGAAAGGCTTAACCATCTATAATAAAGGTGTGTGTATGCTTTATTTTGAAGGAAGTGATATAAGAAAAATATTTTCATTTTGGGATGGGAATCGTGATAATATGTTATATTTATTAATATAGTTTAGAATGAAGTAGCTATTTCTGATATTGTATAATTTTGGATATGAAAATGCTGATCTTTTCTGTAATGTAACATTTTGAAAATTTGAGCTCGAAAGTATGTTTGGCCAATAATAAATTAATTATTAATGAAGAATTTTCTACCTGAAACTGTCAAAAGCAAATTCAGCCTTTGGTCTAATACATAATTTTTGTGTTAAGATAAGGTAAAAATTACATTGGTACTGAAAAATGAATAACGACCTTTAGTTATATTTGTAGTCCCAGTAACACAACTAATTCTTTGCTTTTCTTTGGTAACATTTTTTTCATGATATCTTAGTCGTTCTCAGTTTAGTGTACCAGAATGTAGTGACAGATGGTAGAGATCTGTCAACGAACCCATCACTGTGCATTGCAGTAAATGATACGTCTTTGCCCACATGTAAAACCACCGTTCTCAGCTGTTACAGGTCAGTTGATGATGCCTGGTATAAGCATCAGCTTGCTCCTCAGTTATTGGTTATTTTCCTTAGATCTGGCTTCTTGGTTGTTCAGTATCATAACCGTCGATTCAGAGGGCGTGGGTTTGATTTCTGGCGGCCAGGCAAAGGATTTTAACATTGTTTGGTTAATTCCTGTAGTTTGGTCTATCTTTGAAATACCTTGGGACTCTGGTGAATGAGCATTGCAATGCCAAGAATTACATTTTATCCAGGATCGGGCAAGCCCTATTTACCAGTAGTGATCTCAAACTTCAGTTCCGAGTTCAGATGTTGTGGTGGTATTTTGTCAGTGTCCTTCTGTATGGTTCCGAAACCTGGATGCTCAGCCCTTAGGTGGAGAGGCGGATTGAAGCTTTTGAAATGTACAGAAGAATGCTTCGAATATCCTGGGTAGAAAGGAAGGCCTCGCAAATAGGGTTGGCGTATGGCCATAAAAATGGGCTTAAACCACACTATGAACCCCTGTGAGTGGGGGCCGCAGACAAAGAATATACCCACGGTATCCTCTGCATGTCGTAAGAGGCGACCGAGGGATGATCGAATTAGAAGCATGAGACTACTTGTAATTCGTATCACCACGCCAGGAACACCATGGGTCGCTTTTACTTGCGCGTAGTACCACTGTGTTAGGTACAAAATAGGTTTGTGATTAGTAGTAGAGAGTGTGTTGCCTGCTTTTACAGTACCTGTGATTAGTACCACTATGTGAGCAGTACCATGGATCTGGCATGGTATAGTGCAGGGTCCCTGTGGTTAGTACATTATGTGATGAACACCATAGGTTTGCGTTGCCTGTAAATGGCGCCGCAAGGTGCGAAACACCATACATCTGTATTACATGTGCAAATTTCATTACCTGCGAGTAGTACCTTAATGTGTGGAATACCACGAGTCTATGTTACTTTTGATTGGTACCGCACCATGACAAAAACCATGCTTCTACTTTCCTCGTGATAAGTACCATTATGAGGGGCGGATGACTTGGATTTTGCACCCCTTTAGACTACAAGCATCATCGATTCAGTATTGTGCTATAGAAGCAGTCCCTTGGTCAGTAATACTATTGTTTTACTCCATTTTCTGTGACTGTGAGGCATTGTGGATCGGATCCACTGATTATTTTAAATTTATATCCATCCATTCATTCTTCGTCCTCGCATTTTGAATCCTGGTCAGTGGAGGATTTTGGACTTTTAATTTGTCATCACATTTAGTCTCATTTTGTACCATTAGGGGCCAATGACCTAGATGTTAGGCCTCTTTAAACAACAAGCATCATCATCATTATCATCAAACCATGTTAGGCCCAACTCTGGATAATTGGGAGAAAGATCATAAAATCAACAATAGTTTTCCAATACTTATATTTTCCTTAAACTATCATATTGGCATTGCGTATTTTTCATTTTCAGAAAATAACCTCTCTTGGTTTGTTAAATTTCAGAACGACCCTGTTTTCTTATTAATCATCACCATTTCCTCTTATTGAGGTATTCAATGACTAGGACGAATATGATTCTTCTCCATTATACTCGTCTTTCCACCACTCCACGTTCACCCCCCACCATTTTCCAGTCCAGATCCTTATGTTGTTTTAATACAGTGCTCAAAAAAGTTTGCATATTCTTGTTTAGTTGACTTGCTATGTGTTTGGACGGACGGACGGACGGTAACGTCGAAGAATTCAACTTGCTTTGGGTTAGATTAGCCCACTTTTGGATAGCAGCTTCAGTTAGTTTCTAATGTTAGCAGGAGGATTAGGATGGTGGGCAGTTGTTCTCTTCAGTACATGCCATGGACGTTCAGCATAGTTTATGTCCGCAGAATATGCCTGCCACACCGTTTGCTATGTGACATGTGTTTCAAGGAAAGCATGAGCGTTATCATCCACTAGTGCAAAAACCTTGCCCACAGTGGCAACAGATCCTGTAGCTGATGATTGGAGGATGTTATCTCTGTATATGAAAACAGTTGTTACCTTGGAAATAAATTAGTTGCATACGTCAACCAAATATGATCCCACCCTGCAAAATGGTGGAATTCCCTTCATGTACTCCAGGATGAAGGGCTTGTTCCATCTCTCACTAGATTATCTCCAGAGTTGGGAAGTAATTGAGTAAAAGTAATAAAATTACTCGGAACGATTGCATTCTTAGTAATTTTTACTCTTTGCAAAATGTAATTTTTATTTGTAGTTTACTTGCGGAGAGGAGATACATGCGGAGATAAAGGCTAGTTTAGGAATGAACTCGATGGATGAAGCTGTACGCATAAACCGGCTTTGGTGGTGGGGTCATGTGAGGCGAATGGAGGAGGATAGGTTACCTAGGAGAATAATGGACTCTGTTATGGAGGGTAAGAGAAGTAGAGGGAGACCAAGATAACGATGGTTAGACTCAGTTTCTAACGATTTAAAGATAAGAGGTATAGAACTAAATGAGGCCACAGCATTAGTTGCAAATAGGGGATTGTGGCAACGTCTAGTAAATTCACAGAGGCTTGCAGACTGAATGCTGAAAGGCATAACAGTCTATAATGATAATGAATGTATGTATGTAAATATCACATTACTTGAAATGCCAAGTGATTCACTAAAATAAATATGATGGGAAAATATAATTTCAAAAGTTTGTCACTTAGGCTAAAAAAAACCACACAAAATAAAGTAATACTTTTCTTTGCAAATTTTGTATTATATGGTACAAAAATGTCAGTGATTTCCTTACGACAAGTAGTTTGTAATAATTAAGTAAAATATTTCTCATGTAACTGCATTCAGTCCAATTACTTTTTCCTTGTACGTTTCCCCTCACTTTTTTTTTACAATTTGTTTCACATCGCACCGACACAGATAGGTCTTATGGCGACGACAGGATAGGAAAGGGCTAGGAGTGGGAAGGAAGCGACCGTGGCCAGCATTTGCCTGTTGTGAAAATGGGAAACCACGCAAAACCATCTTCAGGGCTGCCGATAGTGGGGCTCGAACCCACTATCTCCCGGATGCAAGCTCACAGCTGCGCGCCCCTAACCACATGGTCAATTTGCCCGGTTTTCCCATCATTGATTGTCTCCAGACTATGGGTGCATGCTTACGGTGACCCTGTGCTCTCACTGTTGCTGATGTCATGCTGCCGTACAGTGAGGTTTAAGAGGAGCTTTTGGCGCAGGCCTTGTATGTATGTATGTATGTATGTATGTATGTATGTATGTATGTATGTATGTATGTATGTATGTATGTATGTATGTATGTATGTATGTTCAGTCCGGCAACGATTCCGCTGGTGGGATCCTCAACAGCTCTGCCATCACCTGTCATAGATGGCCTAGGCATCATTGAAGAGGCGTACTAGGGAAATGAGGAGTGAGGTAGTTTCCCGTTGCTTTCCTCACCGAGGCAGAGTTGCTATTACATATCAGTCTGCCAAGCCCACTGAAATGCATACACCAACCGACCCTATGAACAACATTTTCACACCATTCATAGCAGGGACTGGCTGCATAAGGATTGGCATTACTAGCATCGCTCATACCTCAGTCACATTCATATTGTCAAAGCCAAGGATAAGACAGAGATAGATCTATGAAAGTAACAAAAATTGCTCTAGGCTATACCAGAAGACATAGTGCACTAGGTCTTGCCAGGAAAGGCGTACAGGCCTTGCGGGATAGTAAAATACATCCACAGTTTCTCCTGCCTGTAGTAAGAGGCGACTAGAGGGGGAACCAGGGGCTCTCAAGTCGAGAATGTAGATTGGTCTGGCTTTGCTCCTCACTTTCATGTTTCCTATCTGACCTCCCTTGGTCAATAATTGTTGTCTTCGAACCCCGATGGTATTGGGTTTGCAAATCTAGGGAATCTTTCGGTTTCTTTTGCTGTTACTTTCATTTTTTGTAGGGTCAGACTTTGCCCCCCGCCCTCAGATTAGAGTTAAGAGAAGGATGGTTGCCTAGTTGTAATTCCTCTTAAAACAGTAATCGCCACCACTACCTTGATCTCGATTCTCTGTCATGCAGTTGATATCACCTTGTCTGGTCTGATACATTCACTCTGATGGCCCTCTGCAGATTGTGATAGTAGTAGTGGGACTACGACATGCTGAAAGCAACAACAAATACCAATCCTCCCCGTGGGTTGTTTTGTATGGGCGTCCTGTCCGTTGTCGATTGGCAATCGTTTGTTTCCCTGACTTCTTTTTCAAAATCTGGAGACATCCTTCGCACAGCAATGTAACAGTTCAAATGCGGTCAGTAGCAGAAACGGGTACTCTTGCCATGTTACCGCAGTCCTACACATGCTGTCTGTTCACCACCGACCTTCAAGGGGTGGTGTTAAACTGACCAACACGACAAATGCCTCCTATCAGATGAATATTGAACGTGATCTGGGGTTAGTGCAAACACGATTGAGACACCGTGACATATACCATGTGAAATTGTAATATGGAAAACATATTTGAACACTGGAAATAAAAATTGTGTTTTAACATTCCTTCATATTCTGTAGATTTTAAGACATATTGGAGTAGTACTTTGCCTTGAAAGGGATTCTGCAGTGTGCAAGAGAGTCTACTTAGATCTCTTGTGCGCAAGTCTTCTTAAATACCGACCAACTTTGCAGGAAATTGATCCCACAGCCTTGAAAGTAGAAGGTTAGCGCCTCGACAAAGAACATTACACATCTCATTAGGCTGTTCTTGATCATGCCCTTCAGTTAGACATTCCTTTTGTTTAATTCAAAATCTATAGTTTTAACCACCATCAATAGCAATACATCGTTTGCAGTGCCGTAGAACAGAACGACAAGCTGCAGATAATTTTTCCATGGGAGTATGTTCACGGGTGTCGCATGATATCCAATGCCTGTGGCCTTGTGGTGTACACAGCAGAGTTCCCTACGGATAAGAATCTAACAGTGTTAAATCAAGAAATATGGGTGGATAATCAACACTTTCTTGTCGGCCCATCAACCTCCCAACAAATGTTCCAAGGAGTGCCTGTACCCCACAATGGTAATGTGATGGTGCATTTTTCTGCGGGAGAAAATAATCTTGATCCAGGTAGACTTCATGAATTGCTGGTATAATAATAATCATATGGCCTCAGCTACGGTGTGCAAGTGTTTTAACTTGACGCTATCCGGCTGCTTCCTCGCCAATTTTGACATTGTGACATTCTGTTTTACTCAAGGCCTACTAGATGGCAGAGTAAACCAAATCTCTCTTGGGCATCTTTGGCTGAGTTTTAATGAATTTTGTTGGGTAAACACGAAATGTGTTACCAAAAGATCTTTTACATGCCAACATTGTATGACATGGAATGTTGAGTGGCCTTTTTTTCTGCCCTTCAAACCTCCGACTACCTCTGCCAAGTTTGAACCCGCTATCTTGGGATCCAGAGGCCGACACTCTACCACTGATCCACAGAGGGAACTGCAGACATACCGTTAAACTATGAAGATTAACTGTTTGCTCTACCACAATATAAGGGACTTTTTTTGGCCTAGTACACAGAATTGTGGCTATTGCTTCCATCCAGTTTTAAAGTCGTCTCATCAGACCAAACATTCAAATCATTAAAATGTTCATTTTTGTTGCAGATGTTCTCATTCCACTCATGAAATTCAACACTCCTCTGCGGCTCGTCCTCAGTCATACCGTAAAGTAATTTGAGAATGTAGAATTTCGACTTTAGTTGCTTTAAAATGCAATGGAAACCTGATCTATTTACACCACCAAACAGATTCGAGGGAGTGTGTGAAAGTCTACAACATTTTCTCCACGCTTCTTTCACCGGGTTTCATTCTCTTTCTGCTGCACCATTTCTTCTTCACATTACATACAGTTCCTTCCCTTTCAAACTGTCATGTACTCTTGTAATTGTTACACAGATATATAATAACGAATTCTACCCTCCATGGTTTTTGCAGCTTAATCATGTTCTCATGTGTCCAAAAACGCTTTAAAATTTACTTGCGTTATTTGAAAGAAAAATTATTGACCTTCAGAATTATAATGCGTGCCATTAGCGGTTGCAAACTGAACTAAGAATTGGACAATAGCTATATGCGCTTGCACACACTCAGTCTCTGCATTATAATTTCAAATATAAACCAACAGATTGTCATTAATAGCTTTTTTTTGTTACTTAAGTTCAAAGATTGTAAAGATATGTTCGGGACACCCTGTATTTTAAAATAAAGTTTCTGGTAGGCGTTTATCTGCATTTGTACGGGCCAATCTCAAGACCTGCCAAACGGATTTTGATATGGTTTTATCCAATACAGAGAAAATTTATTGAGGAAGGTTTAATGAAACATTAATCTACAACAATGCAGGGGCAATTTTAGGGAAGGAAGTCGAAGACAAAATTGTCCATCTGAGCACTTTCTTGGCTTGTGCTGTTCTGATTTATTAACATGAGTGTAACTGGACTCCCTATGGGAATCAAAACCTATATTATCTGATGGCCTAGCAGGCATCAGTTTTTGTAAGAGACCAGTCTCTCATAGTGCACTGGCACTGCCTGTGGCTCCAAGTGGCCTGTGTAGTAGCCTCCCCTACGTACATTGTGTCTTGGTAGGTGTGATGGTTACCAAGTGATGAGACCAAATTGGTACATTGGGACGAAATGCTGGAAAATTTATAAGGATCAATTATGTTAGAATTAGTGACATGATGTTGTGTGGCCTCTGGAGAGGCCTGGTTCAAGTCTTCATATTTGATGCACATGAGCGACCATGTGTGTGTGATATAAAGTAGTGAGAGGGTGAAACCTGGTGTCAGAACGTAGTCTAGTCCTGTCAAATAACACAAAGGAGTCTGCTCAAGGCTTAATGTCCCCATCTGACAGACCAACAGCCTCACTCCAGATGAAATAAGAAGAGGTTTGGAATTAAACTCAGACTTCTGGCCTAAATCTAGTGATTGGAAATTATCCACTACCACCTCTCCTACTCAACCGGCCAACATTCAGATGGTGAAATTATTTTCCAGCAACAAAACGCAAACCAGTTAACCATGGTGTGACACATATAGACCTGATGCCTTAACGATCATGGCCACCAGGCGGCCTACTTTTTTAGTGAAAGTGCTAAAAAGGTTTGAATATGACATGCAGAGAAAGGAGCAGGCAAACGGGCAGACGATCGGAAAGTGTTGGAGACATAGGACACTGAACTACAGTACTGTCTTCACTCGTTCCTAAGACGAATTTACATCTGGACAAGTGCACAACCTGCTTTCTCTTTTTATTCTTGGTCATATTTGGTCGAAGAGAACACATGTTGACCTTGACTGAAACGGGTTGGAAGGAGAAATCCTCTGATGATATTAAAAAATATATATTTCTCCTTCGCATGATCTAATCATTTTCATTATTGATAGCAGTTAGGTTAACCAAACTCCATGGCGCAACAGTCCCGAAGGGCCTTGGCATACCAAGCGACCGCTGCTCAGCCTGAAGGTCTGAAGATTACGAGATGATGCGAGGTCGGCACGACGAATCCTCTCGACCATTATTCTTGGCTTTCTACAGTAGACCGGGGCCACTGCTTCACCGTCAAATAGCTCCTAACATAATTGCATAGGCTGAGTGGACCTCAAACCAGCCCTCAGGTCCAGGTAGAAATCCCTGTCCTGGCTGGGAATCGCACCTGGAGCCTCCAGGTAAGACCGGCTTGTTACCCCTACACCACGGGGTCGGCAGCAGTTTGTTTAACAATTTCTAAATGTCGGTTATGGCTTCATGGTTACTTGGAGAATTTTTATTCCTCTTTGATTTTTAATTATTTAAATAACTGTTTTGCACATTCCTTTGTTAAACTTGTATTAGATGTTTGTTTCCATTTAATTTGTTAAAAGAGGCTGATAATCACTCTGTTTTGTCATTTAAAACAATAATCACTGCCACCTGCCAGAAAAGTCACTATAATCACATGAGCTGGAAATCCATGGAGCTAATTGAAGAAACAGACACCTAACTGATTTATCATCTGCTCCGGGGGAGAGAAAAAAAAAAAAAAAAAAGAAAGAATCAAGATATAGAAATTTCATAATATTTAATTGTGCTACTTTAACTACATTAGGCAATAACACCAGCAAAACTAACAGTCCACATCTCCATGTTCTACAGAGCTACAAGTTACTACTCTATATTCACTCACTCAAAGACAAGTTTACATAAGGGCAAGTGAACAACCTGCATTCTCTTTTTATTCAATGTCGTGTTCAACGGAGGAGAGACCTTGACTAAAAGAAGGGTCAAATGGGAAAATTCTGATGATCTTTAAGCTTCTACGTCATATACATTAGTAATATCTTTATTAAGGCCATCTTAATAGTGCCAAATGAACCATCAACAAGAGCAATATTGGGGTGAAAGGGATGAATAACAATAATTTGGCATAGAGGAAGCCATTTCTTTTTAGTTTTGACTCAGTCATAACTGTTAGCATACAATAATAAAATGCAGATGGCAGGTAAACCAAAGTCTAGCTTCTAGGCTGAATGGTTAGCGTTGAGGCCTTTGGTTCAGAGGGTCCCGGGTTCAATTCCTGGCCAGGTCAGGGATTTTGGCTGTGTCTGGGATGTTTCTGTTTGTCTCAATGCAATCCTCTTCAGATACACTCAACACAACTCGCCACACTACACTACCAAGCACCAGAGAAACGTGCAATAGTGATTACACCCCTCCTTATAGGGTCTGCATCAGAAAGAGCAACTGGCTGTAAAACAGAGCCTAGTCTGCATGTGGGACACAGTTTGCACCCACCAGGATGTGGGAATAGCGGAGGAAGAGATGGCAAGAGAAACCAGAACTTTAATACGTGATTTTAAAGTTTATTTTGTTGTTTATTGTAAACACTAAATATGTTGTCAGAGATCTTTTTTTTTATATGTTGACGTACAATATGGAGTGTCAAAGAACTCTTTACAGAGAGTAATCACAGCACTATACAAAGTATAGCTGCTACTGTCATAGTATTTATTACAGTACTGTGTGAAAAATCCCGGGACAACATAACTTTATGTAATTTTGTTGCACAGTTCAAACTTGGGTATAACGCAGAAGAAATGTGTTGCAATGCGATGAGGATATGGGGCATAGACTCAGCTTCAGGACAGACATTGGAGAATACGATTAGTATCTGATGGCACCAATCCTTAGTTGCGCACTAAATGAGTTCTTTATGCAGGCAAGTCCATGTGCTGGAGAGCAATTGAGAGGGGAGGAACGTTCACTTTGGTAGTTGCTACGGAAGTGTTCGCATCACCTCCTGGTAATTGGATGCCCTTGCCTGTGTTTCTCCTTCTGCTGTCAGCAGGCCAGCTGGTGACTATGCTATTGTGACAACTGAAAAGGCTTCATTTGTGTCCCAGTAGCACAAAAGTAGCTACCCCTACTTCTTGACCTTCCTTCCCCTCCAAGCTTGTGGCTTTGCGCAGGTTTGTGATATCAGATGTAGTAATGGCATTTTATCACCGACCTTTTGATAAATGAAGATAAGAATATTTCTCCACTTTGGAATACTAGAAACAGGTTTTTCTTATAATGCCCTATGAAATGAGACTAACTGCCTTTCCTTTGCTACTTCAAAAAAACTAGGATGAATCATCATTACCTGAATGTGTCCAGTAATATGCAAAAGATATAAAGCTCCATCCTTCGTGCATGCTACTGGCCATGAAGATTCCCACTGGAAGGTAGCATTTGTTTGTTTTGGACACAGTTTGCTTGATGATGTATAAGTGGTCTTTCACTTGCCCAAATGTAAACTCTCTTTTATACTCATTCACTTGAGTTCTATCAAATATGAATCTTGAGATATAAGTCTACTTACTAACTACAGTTCACATACATTATTATTATAAATTACTGGAAGAACTGCACTGCACCACATATGTACACTTCCATAATTACAAGTACAGAGTACTAGTATTATATGGACGGAGAAACCACGACCATTACCAGTTGTGGTATCATTTATAAACCCCTGAGATAAACCAGTCTTCATCTCAGAGTGACAGAAACAGCAATGCGGCACTACCATGATTCTTAGGGGGGTTTATACAGTGTCATCTCTTAGCATTTGTTGTTCAAACGATCTCACTATATTGCAGTGCAAATGAGGAAAATTGATGAAAGTGCATATTTTGGGAATGTATAACGTGTATCCTCCTACAGAATAAAATAAGTCTAGAACAAGGATAGATCAAACAAGAGAGTAGATATAGAAAAGGCAGGTTGGAAGTTAACTGCTTCACTGAGAGATCATTTATTTATACCCATATGTTTTCCTCAAAGTACTGGGTTGTCAGATACGTTTATTTCTTGTTTTCTCTTTTTTCCTGTGACAGAACACAAAAGATATGTTTATGATAGTTTGTGGTTTGTTATAATTTCACCATCCTCTGTTACAGTTCATATATCGGCTTTGAGTGGGTGGTGGTAGAATATATTACTGATAACCCCTGCCTGTTGTAGGAGGTGACTAAAGGAGTAAACCCCTAGGGAGCATGGGTTAGCAACCATGGATCCCTCAGCTGAGCCTGGCATTGCTTTCACTTACTTGTGCCAGATTCCTCGCTTTCATCATTCTTATCCAACCTGCCTGGGTCAACCATTGTTCTCTTCCGACTCTGATGGTATTACGTTTGTCAAGCCAAAGGAGCTTTTCATTTTCATAATTTTGTGGCTTATACCTTTCTTGTGCTGATGCCTTCCTTCTTTGAAAGGTTGGACTGAATAGTGCTAAGAAAGGATGGTTGCCCAGTTGTATTTCTTCTTAAAATAATAACAACCGCCACTGCCACGTTGATATATCAACATATGATCTGATATGCTGTGACTGAAAGAACTTCACAGATATAAGTAGTTCGCACACTTTAAAAAGGTGAATTTAACCTCACTAACTTGCTGTGTTTTGGCAACCTGTTCCATTTGATGACATATAATAGAACAGCTCATATACAAGAACCAGTACTATTCCACCGGGTAATTGGCCCAGCAGATGAGATGCTCTCATTATACTGTTGCCAGCTATTTGTGCTCAATGGGTAAGGTGGAAGGTCAACAATAGAGCCCATTTTCATTATGAGACTACTAATGGAAAAGCATTGGGAGTACGGGAATGATATGGTGATGACATTCATTGACATTGAAAAGGCATATGAGAGTGTCCCCAGGACGAAAGTTTGGGACAGTCTGGTGCAAAAAGGAATTGGACAGGGATTAATAAAAATGATCATAGGCATTGTATAAGGAATGTTGTAGTTGCGTGCAAACACAAGTTGGCAGGACAAGTTGGTTCAAAATAACTAGTGGGCTGAGACAGGGAAGTGTTCTATCACCAATCCTGTTTACAATAGTAATGGATGACATCATGAGAACAGCAGAAGCAGCATATGGAGGAAGAGAAATGAACATGCTGTTATTTGCAGATGATATTGTGATTTGGGGAGAAGACGACAGGAAGGTTCAAGAACAGTTGAATGTGATGAATGGGAAGATCGAAGAATGTGGATTGAAAATAAGTGTAGAAAAGAGTAAAACTCTTATGACTAGAGGGGAGAAAGAAGGGAAAGGTCAGATTAGACTTGCAGACAAGCCCCTGGAAGTAGTGGAAACGTTTAAATACCTGGGGAGTGAATTAACGGAGAATGCTCGATTGGATGCTGAGATTAGTAAAAGGAATCAAGCTGGAAGTTGTTTCTATCATAGTGTAAGAAACATGTTATGGGACAAAGATGTGCCAACGGAAGCAAAGGATACTATGTACAAGATGTATTACGTACCCCTAACAACTTACGGAGCAGAAACTTGGACAATGACAAAGAAGGATGAGAGTCAAATACAGGCAGCCGAAATGAAGTTCTTTAGGAGTATGATACAGAAGAGTAGAAGAGACAAAATAAGGAATGAGAAAATCCGGGAAGAAATTGGAGTGGAAAAATTGAATGATAGAATAGAGAAGAGCCAACTAAGATGGTTTGGGCACATAAAGCGAATGAGCGACGAAAGAAGGCCAAAAAAGGTGATGGAAATGCAAATCCAAGGAAGGAGAGGCTGTAGACGACCACGATTGAGATGGAAGGATACCATCTAACGCAGCATTATAAAAAGAAACCTGGACTGGGACACAGTGTTGGAGGAGGAGCGGTGGAAAGACCGAATAAAGTGGAGAGGAACCATATTTGCCCCTATCTGGCTACAGCTGGATAAAGGGAAATGATGATGATGATGATGATGGATAAGGTGCAAAGACTTGGTGTACGAGTTCCACATATGCTGTATGAAGAAGACAAATTCCAGTGCTGGTAGTTTGTCACCTAACTCCAGGCAACACAGAGACACAAATAGATATTCTGTATCATGTCACAATTGATGAGAGATTGTGTATGTATGCTTGTGAAGGGCAGGAAAGTATAGCTCTGATTGCCAACAAGCAAGCTATGCCCCTAGCAAAGCCACTGTTGCATCTACGCAGGACCATCATCTACATCAATTGGGATTCAGATGTAACGTAATACATTATGAAATGCTGGAAAAACAACGCCATGGTCAACATAGAACTTAATGTTCATCAATTGCTCTGGCTCAATTGAGTAATCCTCTATTTTCCAGGAGAAAAGACCAGTCTGGCAACAAACATATAAGTCTACACCACAACATCCCCCTCCCCATCTCCACAATTACTTACTTTCCATATACAGGTCAAATGCAACATTTCCTAAATTAGAGCAATCGAAACAGCTCTATTGTTTGCCTTGAAAAGATTTTGATTTGTGCAACATTCACCGAGCCTTCTGCAAATCAGAAAATGTGCTTGGTCGTGGATGTCTCCATATTCACATTAACTATGGTTTCCTGCTGTGGGTGGGTGCAGCAGAATAACACCCACAGTATCCCCTGCCTGTTGTAACAGGTGACTAGATGGGGGCCCAGGGGCTCTCAGCTTGGGAGCGTTGGTTGGTGACCATGAGGCCCTGAGCTGAGTCCTAGTATTGCTTCCACTTACTTGTGCCAAGCTTCTGACATTCATCTATCCTATCCGACGGTATTAGGTTGCGAGGCCTATGGAGTCTCAGTTTCATGCCCTTCTTGGCCCTTGTCTCTCTTTGGCCAATACTTGTATTTTTCGAAGTGTCAGATCCCTTACATTTGTTTCTCTCTGATTAGTGTTATATAGAGGATAGTTATCTAGTTGTACTTCCTCTTAAAACAATAATCACCACCACCACCTGTCCTGCTGGAAGAGTCCCCACTTCTGAATGTTTGTCTTGCATCTTGAAATGCCAGTTCTAAGCCTGTTAAAGGTTCTCCATATGGTGTAGAGCTCTTTCTTAACTTTCAAGTTTGGTATACTCTGTTTATCCCTCCACTTACAGGCCCTCCACTTACAGGGATGAGTAGTTTCTTGGAATCCTTGGAGAGCTACAGATTTAGTGAAAAGAAGCTCTTCCAGGACCTCACTCACGATTCAGGAGGATGGTGCTCATATAGAGGATGACATGGATCTTCCATTTGCTTTGGCATCTGTGATCACTCTCCCATGTATATCAGGGGTGTGATTCCATTAAGAGGATAGAGTTTTTGAGATTTTGTTGGTTTAATGTATCCTGTGATCATGCAGGCTGTTCCATTAATGTCAACATCTATGTAGTTTGCATGAGCTGATCCTTTTCAGATAGGAGCTGCATACTCTGCCACTGATATGCACGGGCTCAGTGCTGTGTCTGCAATGGTTTTGTTCTCCAAGAATAACTGGTGAGGTTTTTTAACATATTGTTTCTATCTCAGAGTTTTCCTTTCGTGTTCCAGCAATGTAGTGTATAGGACAAGATGTGATGCACTATTTAGGAACTCAGCTGAGAAATCCGTCCATACCCACCCTATTCACTTGACGTAGCATCTACTGCTGTTCACTTGCCAACAGTTTTTGAGGCACCTTATCCAACCAGCAATGTGGTTCAATGAATTCTTTGCATCACAAACTAATGATTTCTACCATAAAGGATCTGACATGATAGCTAATTACTGAATGGCAGTTATGAACAACGAATGAAACTATATCAGTGGCATTTGACATGACTGGACAAAGTGAATAATCTTATCTGACAACCCAGTATTTATCTCACCATAAAATGTATTTTCCATATTCTGGTGACAGAACAGGACATCTTGCTCCCGTAATCAACTTTCACATATCTCTCCAAATGAGGCTTGCTACAAGTGAAATAGGTAAGTCAGTGTGGTGCATCGGTGTGACTGAATAAATTAGGTGAGGAGGAGGTGTGTGCCGGTATGGTAGTGAACTATTATTTACACAGCTAAATGAAGTACTTTCATAAAATATGTTACATGAAATGAGCTCTAAGAAACATAAAATTAGTAAGGAAAGTAATGCCATACAGAATAATTTATAAATTGAAAGAAGTATATACATTCATTTATAAGGTGCACTTAAATCTTTGCTTGGGTAGAAATTGTAAAAAGTATATGTTAACAGATTGAATGCTAACATGTAAATATTAAATTGCTATAGGGTCAATTGTTAGTCACATTTGTACATTTTTATTTACATCTGAAACTTTCAGATTCACAAATTTTGTGATGACAGTCTGCACACAGGAACATTTGAGATAAACACATACATTTAAATATTGAGCTTGTATTATAGTACCTTGGACCGATACAACTGTGTTATAAAAGGGAACTGTAGTTTCGGTAACAATTTCACAATTTCTGGGTAATTAATATAAACTAGTATAAACACTTCAGTCTCAGCTGGTTGTGCAGTACGTGTTAGGATCCTGTGAGATCAAATCCTGGCACAGTTGGTCAGCATTTAAGAATCGTAAATCCCAAAGTTTCATGTTCATAGATTTACTGGCATGTTCAAGAACCACTTTTAAGTGCAAAATTCTGACACTCCAGTATCTCCTAAGATCATCAGTAGTCACATTTTTTTTTTTTTTTTCGGTGTATTAAAAAACTTTGCATTCGCTTCCATAAACCTTGGAATTGATGACAAAAGATTGTACATTACTCCAGGTTTCACAGCAGGTCACAATAATTCTTGATGAAGGAGAATAATATGATTTTTACAAGTACACAGAAGTTGCTGCTGCATACAGGGTATTTTATTGTACGGCAGAACCTCAGTTACTGGATCTGTGAATTATAAGTAGCGTAAAGGAATGAGAAGGTAATGAATTAAATAGAAACGTAGGAACATGTAATAGGATAAACCCTATGGACGTTTAATATGGGAAGAAGGAACAACAAGAAGGGGACAAATTTGAAAATCTGAAAGGATAATCTCCATGTCTTCAGATAGGTGGGCTCTCTCCTCATCAAATCATTCTTCTACACCCATTTCTTCTCGGCACACTTTCCAGATCAAGACTGAAGATCTGTCAAGATGGTTCTTCTGCAAGCGCAAGCTCTCTTGATGGAGCTCTGAAATGGAAACAGTTCAATGGGGATTGAGAAGATATGGAGCTAGAAGAACTACGATTGTTAAGGAGAAAATCAATCTATATGAAAACTGGAGTGTACGAAGATGTGGAGATTGACTCCTCTTCCTATTACTCCCTCTTTCCACACTGATCTGCCATTGTGTTTTTCCTCTTGTGTTATCTTTTATCCTCCTTTCTACATGACTTTTCAAAATAAATAGTATAGATTTTTCAACGTTCTATACAGAGAAGACTGTCATTACTCCTTCTCTTCTTTCTTTCTTGCTTGGTTTCATTTCCATTGGGATAAGACAACTGTCTTTTCAAACATTTCTTATAGTGACAAAATGAGACCATGGCAAAATACCCTTGCAAAGGGGGACCAAGCTTCCAGAGTCCTTTGATAGCTTGTGTGTATTGCTGTTACTATATCGACATTTGTCAGGGATCAGAAACTACCAGTCTCCAATAGAGGGTACTTCACTGAAATTATTGTTTGAATTTTAAATCTTTTGCTATACATTGTACATTTTAAAAATGGATAATGGAGGATGTCTTGTCTTATGTTATATCGTGAACACACCACACATATTTTATTGACAATCGCAGAATGTTAGTTCCCTCAGTAAGTCAGTAACTCCAGAATTCAAACAAAACCACAGCATACAGATACGAAGATTGGAAAAAAAAAAAAAAAAAAAAAAAAAAAATCCTCCTACGCACACAAAACTGTGTCACACGAACAAAATAATATGGCAAACTACTGATTATTCATGTGCAAGTTATCTGTAAAACCTAAAAATAAGTACACAAAATATACATTCAAATATCTAATGCCTGCCAGCATATCAAAACACAAACATCAGTAAGATCATAATAGAAAATGATTTCTTAGGTTACACAGAAAATTATGTATGCAAGTTGATCACAATGGACATTGTCTCCAATTTTGGGAGGGTTAAAAAATGGAGAGGACAATATTAAGGAATGATAGAACATAGACTCTTGTGAACCTGGCTTCCATTAGATGACTGACAAAGACGTTGCATGCGTTGCTACTAAAAATTCACTCAAAGAAGAAGGGTCTGAAGTAAAGAGGGAGAAGATTACAGTGATATTCTAGCGACAAGGAAAATACATAATGTTGCAAGAAATATTAAAAAATTTCTCAAACAAATATTAAACAATATTCTTCCAAAATAAACTTCTTTACCAAGGTTTAATAATATTCAACTAAGTTGCCAATATATTTTTTTTATTGAATTAGATTATCTGTGTTCATTACTTTTATGGATATTCTCCCCTTCATTAGCTTGAATAACCAGGAATTAATTGCAGTACAGTTTTGTTTTTGTCATCATTCTAGGTAATGTGTCCGACTTCATCTGATAGTTTATCATTGTTCCTAACTTTGGCCTTACTAAGGGTATATAAAACCATTGTGCCATATACAAGCTATTTACAGTTTTGTCAGGAGTCTAACCAACACAGTGGAGTACACATACCACAGTCAGGTACAACTCGCGTCTGGTACTCCATTCCAGAAACAAGTGAGCAGAGTGGTGATGGTGTATATATCAGCATTTTAGACAAATGAAAATACTGAATTGTGATGGATACTGTACATGAAAAACATGTCACTTTTACTTCTGAAGAACATTCATGGAAAGGCAGACAAACTTTTCGAACTACATATGAAGTCACTTGTGAAGTACGGGAAGTGGAAGAACAAACGGAGTCCATCTTAAAGAACTACCTTTCCTGGTATAATGATTAAGTAGATTCTGAATCAAGCATAAACCTGTCTACAATTATCAAATTATCATGCAATACCCAGGACAAACATAAGATACTAGCTACCTAGTATTAATATTTGTAACATTCTAGAAAGGTTCAAACTTGTTCAAAACAAAGAAAAAAATCCTCCGTCTTTCAAAGAATTTCTGAGGAACATTATGTTGACAATAAAAGGAAATACACAGCATATAATATGTTCAAGTAGTTGGGAATAATTAAAACGATACCTTAAAACACCATTATTCATCTTATACCCAGCAGAAATAGCATAATTTCAAGGGTACATCACATCATACTGTAATATTGCTGGATACAAGTTCCTCGAAAAATGGTATTACGTGTCAAAATTTGCAGTGAATTTACAGGAATATACTGTTTAAGAGGTTTGGGCATTTTACTAATTTTTTTGCAGGACTGGCAAGATTAATTAATTTATTATCCTAAAGGAAAAAGATCCATCAATCGCCCAATGAAACATTGGTAAGATAATGCTTTATACGATCATAACAGGTCACTACGTCTAATACATGAATGGATGATTATGAAAAGAACTTATGCAGAGACAGACAGGAAGATGAAAAGGAACACATAATCGGTTAAACACTACAAGTGGTTAGTGCAGGAATAGGAAGCAACAGAAAGAAGATACAAGGACAAGCATAAAAACGCAAAAGGACAAGGACAATCTCGACATCTTCAAGTAAATTGGTTCTCTTCTCATCAATTACAATTCTTCTCACCTGGACAAGCTCTTTTCTGCTTCTGAGCTTCATCTGGAGGGTGGGCGTCAACACTTATTGGAAGATCATCTTGACAGATCTTCAATCTTGATGCGAGAAGTTTTGGGTAAGAAGAAAGCCGGATAAATGGAGGAAAAGGGAAGAAACATAAGATAAAGATGCTAAAAGAATAGGAACAAAAAAGGTGAAAATGTTCCCAATGGGTAATTACAAGTGTTGGAAAGGAACAAATAAATGTCAAATCTAGTCATACATGTAGACATAGGAACCTATAATGAAAAAAAAAAAAAAAAAAAAAAAAAACAGTGAAAGGTTAGTGTTGGAGAGGGAACAAAAGAAAGAGGAGAAGGACATATATACAGTATCAATATATGACTTGATTTGACACTAGTTTGCTCCTCTCATTCATCATCATCATCATTTTACAGTTCTAGTTTCCTGGGTACTGTTGACAAGCTGCTTCCGTTCTGTCCTATTGAGATACATTCTGTTGTTGATGATGTCCTCCAGGGTGCTTCCCCGATCTGCAATGTCCATCCAGTGATTTCTTTGTCTTCCCACCATCTGTTTTCCTGCCACATGTCTCTCAAAATTAACATACGCTGTCCTTGTTAGCCCATCCTCATTACATCCCCAAACCACCTCAGTCTGTACATCCTGACCCGATCTAACAATGATGTTTTAATCCCAGCTTCCTTTCTAACCACGTCATTCCTTAACTTGTCCAGTTTTGATTTTGAATTGTTGGACCTAAGAAACTTCCATCTCAGATGCCTGCAACTTTGATGAGTCCGTCTTAGTGAGGATGCAGGTTTCGATACTGTAGGTTAAGATTGGTATGAAGTACTGATTGAACGGCCTCAGCTTTGATTTTGTTGGTTCTTTGGGATCCCAGAGGAGTGTTCATACTTGCTGGTGAAAGTGCACTCTATTTGCCACCACCTTTGTGGCTAGTGTATATTATATTTGTTCAAGGATATGTTTGTGTATGCGCACTCCAAAAGACCTCGGTAGGACTCATCATTTCATGGTCTTTAAATTTGAGTGGATAAAGCCAGAATGCAATCAGTCTCGGGTGTCGTGATAGTGTGTCACAGTATAGACGATAATATTGTTTGCAACTATCTTATATGTTAGTGTGGAAATTGGAAAAAAATAAAGTACATAGGGTGCTTGATTTGGAGTAGAAGCAAAACAAAGTGACTTACAATTTTTTAAATTTATTGTAACACTGCCTCTCAACAGAAGACTCTGGGTACTTATCATCATTTTGCACCTCCAGTTTCTCTGGTGTGGTGTACAAACGCTCACCACTTTTTTCTGTCAAAATATAGTTTCTGTTCCTCTATGTCCTACCATTTGCCATTTTTCTTGCTGACCTCCAATTTCATTGTGTCTATCCATCGATTCCTTGGTCTCCCAACTGGCCTCTCCCCTTTCACTTCTCTGTCATAGTAATTCCTTGCTGTTCTCGTTCCGTCCATCCTCATAGCATGTCCAAACCGTTGTAGCCTGCGTCTTCCTAAAAGCTTGGTAACAGGTATTTTGATGCCAGCCTCTTTCCTGTTTGCTTCATTTCTGATCTTGTCCTTCTACTACATTTGTCTGTTCTTTTAGTTCTTGTTCCAATAAATTTAATTTCTTTTGGCTGGATTTTACTGTTTGCCTTGTTATGTAGGGTACATGTTTAGAGTTCATATGTGAGAACTGGAACGAAGTAGGTATAAAACAGTCAATTTTGCTTTCTGGGGTACTCTCTCACTATATTTTTATGATGACTAGTGTAGCATTGAGATCCAGTTATATGAGAAATGAGATTTAGAAAGATCAGTGGCACGTTGTTTGAGGGAGCCCTCAGATGGTGAAATAAAATCAGATGTAGTGATGTCATTTCTGGGGCTCGTAGGTGGTTGTAGTGAATTTTCTTGAATGACTTCTTCTTCTTCTTGTGCAATGTGTACTTTCAAGGTATTGGGGAAAGAAAAAAAAATCAAGTTGCCACCTGTATTGTTCTTATGCTTCTTCCCTTTTCTTATATTTGTCCACCTTTTTACTTGTGTTACAACTCCAGCATCAAGACTGAAGAGCTGTCAAGATGCAAAGCAGAAATGAGTTCACTGGTGACTGTGAAGAGAAGGATGAAAAAGAACTGGAACTGATGAGGCAAGAGCCTATTAGGAGATGTGGAGATTGTCCTTGTTTTTCCTTGGGTATTATCTTGTGTTTCTGTTGACCCCTCTTCCATCACTGACCTTCTATTATGTTCATTCTATTTTGTGCTTCTTATCTTAATCCTATTTTCCTACTTTCTGTTTCCTTTATGAGAATTGCTGTATCGTGGATGTTGAACCACTGTCAGAGGTTCAATATCCAGGATAATTTCCTCTGCCCATATCCTCGTTTCCCCTCTGTGATCAGTTGTATCAGTCTGTATTCATAATTTCAGACAGGACCAAAATGCTGGTTCAAAGGAGTACCTCTGCATTGTTAATGTGATTTTAAACAATCTGCGGTACAACCACATTTCAAAGACTTGTAGCTGGTTCACTGACGAAGCCTTTGGAGTCCATCTTTGGACCTCGCAATGGAGCACCAGTAACACACACATTACTTTAGGAGACGTCAATGTGTTTCGATTTGAAAGTCACAGCTGAGCATAATGTTTTAATTTCTGAAATAAATTCCTTATACAGGTAATACCAATTCTTGTTCTAATCTGAATTAATTGTTCTATTTCATCTGCGAGTCATCGTATGTACAGTCTGTATTTCCTTTTCATAAACTTTTTGTTTTTCTAGTGGTTCAAATGTCACACAAACACACTGAGGGTTTTCGGCGATGCACAAACTATATGGGCCGATTGCAGAAACGGCATTTAGACGATGTCTACGGTTAAACAATGCCTAAGTATGGCTGCCGCATTGCAGAGACGTCATTTATCACTTAGACACTGTCTAAAACCGATGTTCAACCGGTCATGTTTAAACACTGCCGAGAGCACTGTTTAACCTCAAATGACAAGAGTGAATCACAATCAGAGGTTATGTACCGTGAAATATGTAATTTGTATTATCATGTTGAGACGATTCCGGGAAGAAAGGTTAGTCCGACGGCCTTTCTGTGGGTCGCCCGCTGCTAAATCGCAGCAATTCGTTTGACATGCTCGGGGAGATTATCATAAAATAAGGTTTCGCTTTACGAGAGACTTGTTTCTTGAGACTGACAAAGTGACAGTCCGGTAACTGTCAACTTGAATACAATTTTCTTGGCAATCAATATATTTTATTATATACATCGGGTAATTTCCATGGAATTATAGGTCACTTCGACTACATACATATCAGAATTACGTGTCCCGATCGTCAGAGGGCTGTCACATACATCAACCGGGATAGATTCAATTATATTTACTGCCAAGTAAACACACATAATAGTGAAAACTAAAAAGTAGGTTGTATGGGATTTTTATATATATAATCGCATAGGTTTTCGGCAACTATCAGATAGGAAAAGGCAAGTGGTGGTGATTATCGTTTAAAGAGGACTGGGGAAGAAGAGCCGTGGCCATAAATACAGCCCTAGTATTTGCCTGGTGTAAAAATAGGGAAACTACGGAAAACAGTCTTCAGGGCTGCCGATGATGCGTTTCGAATCTACGATCTCCAGAATGCAAGCTACTTCTATATGGCCCATACAACACACTCAGTTACACATTACTATTGCTTCATCTTTCCTTCATCGAAGCTACTGTATTTATGAGTAAATTGCACTCACTGTAACTACACTATAATGAAAGCTACACTTCCCTGCACGGTGGCGTGTCGCTTTAGTGTCGATAATATTATGATATTTAATTTGCACCGAAAGCGATACTCTTATCTGTCGGCAAGTCATGCTCGGCCATATTTGAGTAATGTGTAGGAAGACAAACAGCTGACTGGCGTTCGGCGCGCGCACCGACGAATTTCATTGGTTGTGACAAGCAAAGAGTTGCATGAAAGATGCTTCTGTCTCCATTTTCAAACCAAAATTGAAACTTTAAGGGATGTCTAGTTAAACATCGACTGAACTTTGTTTATGCAATGGAAGATCGTGAATGATTTAGACGTTGTTTAGGTAGATGATGTTTAAGGCTTAAAATTAGTCATCATTTCTGCAATCGGCCCTATATATCTATATAAAATGGTACAACTCTGCAGGCCTTCGGGCTGAGCAGCGGTTGCTTGGTAGGCTAAGGCCCTTCACGGGCAGTTGCACCATGGGGTTTAATTTTTAATGGTAAAACGGAGAGGGTTAGATGAAGAACATCTCTTTAGAAACCTTGATCCAGCTGAAGAGTAACACTTCCACCAATTACATATACTTCCTAGATTGCATTTCTCCTGATAAATATGGGATTGTTGGGTCAAATATTGCCTTCTTTTCATCACCGTCAGATACTGCATTTTCAAGCCAGATTGTAGGGCGTTTATTAACCCATATCTGGATGATTTGGAGAAGACAATTTATATCCACATGACATGTAGATCGGTTCGCACTGCGGCTGAGGGTCTCTTCGTGAACTTCAAGGCCTTGTTTTACTCAAAGCAGTGGCTATCTGGGATCTAACTGAATGGCGTGAATTTCTAAGCAACCATCCGCGACTGCACTGTCCTAGAACTTGTCCAAGATGTAAAGTTTCCAGACAATCATATCTGTACCAGGTAATACCATGGGATTTGCCTGAGTATTATACAAACAAATTCAAATTTTCCTAAAACTAGTCATCATCTTGGTTTAATCTGAATATCTACTGATGATAAATAACAGCAATAGACTTAAAAAATTTAGTGCATGGGCCTATGTGCCGAATGCATGTATTGCTACCAAGGTGATGTGTGTCAGTTTAAATATTCACTTCTTGTCAGCACTGACAGGAACAAAGTAATGTACACAGACATTTTTTGCTACAACAGTAAAATATATAAACACTGATATCCAAGATTCTGCAATTTGCAAGTTAAGGCAAACTATGGATTAACGTACAATTAAACTGATGACATTTGGCCCCAGCCATGTGACAACTGATTGTGAATTATAAATGTGATTCAGAAGAAATGGACAAATGGCCCCTCTTACTCACACAGTTTGAATGAATGAGACAAAGATAAAATTCATGTCCTTGTATTCTTTCTAGCTCGGACTGGATGCTCTCAACTGTACTTGGGTAGATTTTTACATTTTACAACCAAAACCCAGGACTGTCTACATTAAATACTGTCCTAAACAAATCCATACATAGTTATTCAAGACTACACTACAAAGTAACTTGTGAGAAATTATATGCCAGAGTATAACCGCCTTGTCTGCTTTGACGTTATTTATATTTAAGGGAAAAGGAGAAGAAAACATGTAGTCTTTTTTTAGTGTTCTGATCAATAAGACACCTGGACCACTAACTCTTGAGGATATTTCTTGTGCTGGGCTTCTTTCTTTCATCTTTCCTATCCAACCTCCTCCATCAAATCCTGTTCTTTTCCAACCCTGAAAATATTAGTTTCAAGAGTAGGGAGACTCATTTTTCGACTTTTCATAGGTCTTTCCTTCATTATTTGATAGACTGCTCATCTCTCCTACGATTAGCACTAAAAGATGCCAATAATCCTGTATTGTCCCTGAAAACAACATACCATGTCCTCTTGGGGATATATTAACAAGTTAGCTGCCGAGGGGGATCTGACTGGACAGGCTGTAGATATTTATGAAAAACTCTTATCAGTCCACTCTTACCACCTGCACCAGCTGGTTGCTAGGTAATTACAAATAGAACTTCTATACTAACTGTACACATTCTAGCGTGGAAATAATGAAACACAGTATCTCGAGACACACTATGATAAGCCTATGATATCACAATATCACACAAACTCTGTTGTTGTGTATAGCCCCATTAGGTTGGCATATAATTTTATGCAATAATGACCAAGGTGAGATTGAGAATTTGAGCAAATTATTTGATAACTATACAAGAATATAACGCTGACATACTGAAAGTAAATGAACAATGACTACCGATGTGCCCTAAATTTCTTCTGTCATACCGTAGCTCTGTGACCAAGAAAAATAAAATCTACTGCAAAAAACTAAACATTGCCCAGTGTCAGATTGGCAGTTCAATAATTGTAAATGCTTGTAAAGATCAAAAGTAAATATGCTGGCCCAAATGGCACAGCAGTTGTGAAACCCTGTATTTAAAAATGGTTTCCTCATTTATGGTGATAAAACAAGAAATAAGGTGATCATGTTTTTCAGTCAGAATGGCACTTAAGGACGGGGGTAGCCAAAAGTGTTAAATTTCAAACAGGTACCATGATTGGAAATCCTGCAAGAATAAAGCCGGTTTCGGTATTCCTAGCGTAATATTGTTATAATAATTTTAATCGTATGGCCTCAGCTACCGTGTGGAAGTATTTTAATTTGTTGCCATCTAGCCGCTTGCTCGTCAATTTTGACGTTCCACTCTACCCTAGGTCTAGTAGATGGCAGAGTAAACCAAATCTCTCTTGGGCATTTTGAATTTTGTCCAGTGAACACCTGTCACCAGAGATCTTTTACATGCCGATATTGAACGACATGGAGTGTCGAATGGACATTTTTTCTGCCCTTCAAACATCCGACTACTCTGTTGGGTTTGAACTTGATATCTTGGGATCTGGAGGCTGACACTAATTCACAGAGAGAGTTATATTCATGTTAAAATGAGGTTAGCCGGGCTGAGTGGCTCAGATGGTTAAGGCGCTGGCCTTCTGACCCCAACTTGGCAGGTTCAATCCTGGCTCAGTCCGGTGGTATTTGAAGGTGCTCAAATACGTCAGCCTCGTGTCGGTAGATTTACTGGCACGTAAAAGAACTCCTGCTGGACAAAATTCTGGCGTCTCCGAAAACCGTAAAAGAGTAGTTAGTGGGACGTAAAGCAAATAACATTATTATATTATTAAAATGAGGTTAACTTCAAAATTACAAAATTTAAATCATGAAACCAATTGAAGTAGGAGAAATGACGGGTAAAGATAAGACAGTAAAAAAAAAAAACAAAAAAAAAAGAAGTGAGAGGCCTGGCACAAGTAACTGGAAGCAAGACAAAATCATGTTTTAAATACTTAGAACATAGTGGATAATACATTCTTAAAATATTGATGTGTTTATCAACGTAAGTGCTGATGGTGAATTTGGAGATTTAAATCAGTCAGAATCCTCTTCTTTCTTTATTCCTCTCCAGCTTGCCTGCATTTCCTCTCTCTTTTATTTAGGTTTTGTCTGTTGGACCCAAAGGGTTAATAGCTGTAGATCCTTTTGTTTTCAGACTGCTTTCCTTTGTTTTAGATTATCAGGTTTTTTTTTTTTAATTTTTTTTTTTTTTGTGGGGATACAACTATTGATGTGTCCTTTTTTGCTCAAATAATCAAGAAATATTACTCTACAGATTAAAACAGAGCCGTTATACCTAACTTTAACAAGAAATTGGCATAGACTGACCGTTTACTCACTACTAATTAGAATTTACTTCAATTTAATGAACAGAATAGTCTCCAGGCACCGGCGAGTTGGCCGTGCGCGTAGAGGCGCGCGGCTGTGAGCTTGCATCCGGGGGATAGTAGGTTCGAATTCCACTATCGGCAGCCCTGAAAATGGTTTTCCGTGGTTTCCCATTTTCACACCATGCAAATGCTGGGGCTGTACCTTCATTAAGGCCACGGCCGCTTCCTTCCAACTCCTAGGCCTTTCCTATTCCATCGTCGGCATAAGACCTATTTGTGTCGGTGCGACGTAAAGCCCCTAGCAAAAAAAAAAAAAAAAAAAAAAAAAAAAAAAAAAAAAAAAAAAGTCTCCAGGCAAACAATGTGAAGGACCCTCATCCATCCATTCTTGTAATCTACATTTTACCATTAGATGGCAGTTCAAGTATTCAAACCTTCTGTGGGCAGCAAATTAAACAACAACCACCACCCTTTGCACGTACATTTTCTCCGCTACATGGAAAAGCTTACCGTACAATCATGGATTTGACTTTGGGCTTAGAAGATGAAAAAGCAAGTACAGATTCTTTGGTTGCTCTCGTCTTACGACATGCAGGGGGTACAAACACTGCATCCTTTGAGTGGTGGTGATTATTGTTTGGAGAGGAAGTACAACTAGGCAACCATCCTCTATGAATACTAATCCACCCAGAGGGGAGATAAAAAGAGTTACAGTAAATTGAAAAAAAAAAAAAAAAAATAGTATATCAACAGAAGAATGGTAAGGCTCATGAACTGAGAAAATTAAATACATTCTATACCTACTAGCCAACCCTACCAGGCTCCTTACTTTCATCTATCCTGTCCGACTACTCATTGTTTTTTTTTCTGACTCCTATGGTATTAGAGCATTCGAGGCCTAGGGTGTCTTTCATTTTCACGCTCTTTGTGACCCATGTCTTTCTTTAGCTGATACCTTCATTTTTTGAAGTGTCAGATCCCTTCCATTTTTTTCTCTCTAATTAGTGTTATATAGAGAATATTTGCCTAGTTGTACTTACTCCCTCTTAAAACAATAATCCCCACCATCACTCCTGCCTAACTGCTTTTGTCTTCCACAGTGACACTTGATGTAGTCTCGGTAGATTGCCTTGCAAGCGGCCACAAGGTGTCTGAAGCAACATACATACATTTATAAAATTATAAAATTAATATGGATTTATTTTTATTTCAGATTTACCCTTGCTACTGATCTCCACCACATCACAGTGGGAAAGCGTACAAAAACATGAAAAATCATTTCTTCAGGGTGTCCTCAAAAATGGTTTCAATATCTACAGAGGAAGCAGCACGCAACATATGAAAAAAATAAAGATTCTATAAACATTGGTTCCAAACCCACTATCTTCAGACTCGAAGATAAAGTTGGAATTCAAGAGGACAAACTGGGGCAAATATTCATTTATAGGAAGGGGAGTTAGGGATTGGAATAACTTACCAAGGGAGATGTTCAATAAATTTCCAATTTCTTTGAAATAATTTAGGAAAAGGCTAGGAAAGCAACAGATAGGGAATCTGCCACCTGGGCGACTGCCCTAAATGCAGATCAGTATTGATTGATTGATTTGATTTTATAGTCCACTATCATTAACATCAATTATCACCATGTCTTTGATCTACTCTTCACAACATGTGCTCGATGTGACCACCATCCTTTGCAATGCAGCCTTCCACCCCACAGTAGTGCAGTATCACAACACAACATGCACCATTTCAGCACTACCGTACACCTGACTAGGAGAGCAATACATTCTGTAGTATGCAATGGAATACTGTACACTGACTAGTATGTTTCGTTCTTGCTTGATACAGTAAAAAATGCATACACATGATGTACTGATAAATTGTCTACGTACCAGGTGTATGCACAAGTCTTTTCCTGTTTCACTAAGAGATGGCGCCAGCGAACAGTACGCAGCGTATGAATATGACAAGTAAGTCAGTTTGTTCGTCTGACATTAACCTATCAACGCATACAAGTTGACACCGCCAAACACTAGCGTCTGTGTGGTATTGTTGAGTGATCATGTCGACGTTTGTGTCTGAAAAAGAACACTTGCGGAATGCATTTTCTTATTTAATCAAAAGAAAAAGGCTGTGGAAGGTCATCGTTTGCTGGTAGAAACATATGGTGAACACGCTTCATCGATTAGAACATGTGAGATATGGTTTTGACAGTTTAAACGTGGTGATTTCAATGTGAAAAACAGTGCACGCTCTGGTAGACTACAAAAGTGGTATTGTGTATTATGAACTCTTGAAGCCCAGCGAAACCGTTAATGCACAACATTATCACCAACAAATGATTCATTTAAATCACGCATTGATTGAAAGACGACCAGAATGGGCCAGAAGACATGGCAAAGTGATTTTGTTACACGACAATGCGCGGTCTCACACAGCAAAACTAGTGAAAGACACCTTGAAATCGCTCGGATGGGACATCCTTCTGCACCTGCCGTATTGCCCCGACCTGGCGCCATCTGACTATCACCTCTTCGCATCAGTGGGGCACGCGCTCGCCGAGCAGCACTTCAGCAATTTCGAGGAAGTTCGGAAATGGCTGGACGAATGGTTTGCCGCAGTAAGACAAGCAGTTTTTCTGGCATGGTATTCATAACTTACCTGAAAGATGGGCGGTGTGTAGAAGTTGATGGCCAATATTTTGAATAAACAAACAAAAGAATTTTCCTTGAAAATTATGTTTTTTGTTTACCAGAAAAACCTGGCAAAACTTACGCATACACTTGGTACAATGGTTTTGCATTTGTTTCATAACAAATTGCTCCGAGTGCAAGATATGCCCCTCCTACAAAATAGACCATGACACAACACACTAGTAGGTTTACGACCAATGTTTAGGTAGGAATGTATTTCCATCTTTTGTTGCATACAACCCTCTGTAAATTATTGGAACATCGCGATCATTGATAGTAGTGGTAGCGAACCATAACCCTGAAGATACTGCATTTGTGACCAAAGTTTATAGGACCCTTATTCCTCCGTTTGTTGCGTGCTCACTCCTCTGTAAATATTGGAACCCTTTTCAAGGACACCCTGTATACAGCATAAAAAAGATGTTTGGAAAAACAAAAATGCATGCAATAATTAAATTACAGAATATTGTTTATTAGTAAACAGAACTGCAAGGAAGGAATTTGACAGAAAGGTAGAAGGAAGACGACCTGTGGGAAGGCCACGAAGGAAATGGATAGATTTAGTTAAGAGCGATGTACTGCTGAGAGGTCATGATTGGGACAAGTTGGTGGAGGAAGAATGGTACAAGGACAGGATGAGATGGATGAGGCTCATATACCACACCCGGGAAACTGGAGATGGTTTAGGATGATGATGATGAATATTGTTTATTGTATCACAGAAACACACAACCTAGAAATGTAAACTTTTACAAGCTCAAATGTTTTTCTTCCAATATCTAACGCAAATAAGCAGTAATAATGATAAGATCTTAGTATTGTGTATTGTCTCTGACGTCATCTTGAGGAAGAAGGTTCCATTCCATCTGGTCAAATCTAATGTCTGGGAGTGCCTGTGGAGTTTGTGGATGATCAAAATCATTTTCAATCTGTCCCATGCATGCTCAATACAGTTCATATCCGGTAAATTAGCTGGCTCTCTCATGAAGCTCCTCACTGGTGCACCTCAATGACGGCGAGCATTGTCGTTGCAAGAAATGAATTGAGCACCCTATTCATCCCTAAATCGTTGTACAAATTTCATCGGTATATCGCTGGGCAGTTAACGTCTCTCGGATTATTAAAGGCGAATGATGGCCATGCATAATCCCAGTCCAAAATATTACACCACATCTCCAAATGCGCGCACCTCTTGAACATGCTGGTACTTTCCACCACATCCTCTACGTCTCAACACTCTTTGTTGTTATGTATCTGGCTTAAGTAACATTCATATTTCATCTGCATTACGCTATTCATCCAAACCTCAATTAAGATGTTGGATGGTCCATCGTTTTTTCTCAACACGATGATGCTCTAGAGGAACATGTCAAATCTATCAAAATGATCTTAACTAGACACTATGCAGCTGACTATATAAAATTTGTGCTGATACACAGACCCTGGATGCCCCCCAAGAAGTCATCTTATAATGGTCGAGCAGTTGAATCTGGTCTCCTCTGTGCTGTTACGTGGATGTACCAAACTCAGCTTGACACTGTCACCCTCAGTCTGTCAGTCACATCATTGGTCTCACAGTACCTTTCCGTCTGGTTCCACGGCTAAATGGTTAGGGTGCTGGCCTTTGATCCAAGAGGTTCCAGGGTTTGATTACCAGCCAGGTTGGAGATTTTAACTATCATTGGTTAACTCTGGTGGTTCAGGGGCTGGGTATGTATGCAATCTTCAGTATTAGACTTTTCATCATAAGTAGGGCCCCATTCCCACAGACGCATAGATTGCCTTTCAGGTGTCAGCTCAAAAGACCTGCACCAGGCCTCTCTGGAGGCCACACGCTATTAAATAACAGTACCTTTTCCAAGTTTGTTACACTGCACTCTGGGTAATCCCTACAATGCACGATACGGCTCCTTGTGTACATCCACCCTGAAATAACGCCACAATTACGGCTCAGTCAAACTGGGAAATAGTCATTGCACATAAAATATACACTAGACAAAAGCTCGTACTGCACTGTATACAGTACCTGAAATGGCACAGGTCATTCCAGACTCAACTGTAGGCAGTGACATCTGCTGCATTATAAACAAGCAATTGAATTACTTGTATGCATATAGCGCGCTCTACCACATGCAACGGGACTACATGTGCCTAATTTCACAGTATTTCAAACAGAGAACAAATTACCATCCGGCGAGAATAAATGCCAGATGGTGGAAAAAATCTGAAAATCTGGACTATTCAGCATTATGCCAAACATATGGCCATCTTGTACAAGACTGCTGATGTTGTGATCATCTATAGGATCTCTAAACAAGGACATAAATTTTCTCTAAAAAAATTCTTCGAACATTGGTCAAAATATTTGAACCATTGGAGCCTTGGTGAAAAGCTATGTTCCTTGGCTTTCATACGCCTCAATTGAGCAAAACATTATTTTTAGAATGTTCAAAGAAAATGTAACGAAATGCGAAGCTGCAAACCTTTGATACCAAAATGGAACATTTTGATTTCATGCATAACATGCCATATTCAAATATTTCCATTTAAGATTTTTTTTTCACTAGGACCATATGGAATCGACATTTTTGCAGCCTTCCCTCTTGCCCGGTAGTTCTTCATTCTTAAGAATGTGTGCAGAACTGTGCAAGTTTCCTTTCCTCCGACCATTTGCCTTGAGGTCCTTGTTCTTCCTCCTCAAATCTCTGTTTGGACTATAATTCTGATTTCATTCCAATCTAGTAGATATGGTGATCCTAGATCAACAAGGTCTTTCTGCATTAGTTTATACCACTTTGATAAAATGTTCTATTCAAAGCAAATTTCAGTGTTTATAATTAATAACGACAGGATAGTACAGTTGTTTACTTTTCTGGGGCCTGATATGGAGGAAGAATTTATTTATTTATTTATTTATTATGATATGCCTTTCAGTACCAGGAGTGTTTGAGAACACGTTCAGTTCACCTGGTGTAGGTCTTCCTATTTGACGCCCATGGGCAATCTGCTCGTCTGGATGTGGGATGCTGATGAGGTAGAGAGATGGTTGAAACCCAGTATGAGCACATAGCCTACCCCTGTTGAATAACACCAACAGATCTGCTCAAGGCTTAACGTCTCCATCTGATGGACAAATTACCATCAAAAGTGTTATACACCCTCATTCCATATGAGCACAGCAGAGAGGTCTGGAATTGAATCCAGGTTTTTGGCACAAAACCTAATGATTCAAAATTGTATACCATCACCTCTCCTACCCTGCTGACCAACATTCAGATGGTGGACAATTTTTCCACCAACTTAACTCAAACTGGCAAACCAGTGTCAGAGCATGTAAATTTGATACCATAACGATCAGGAGCCAAACAGAGAGCTGAGTAAATGACTCGCAGCCTGAATAAGTATTGCAAATAATACATCTTCAGGCTCCAGGAAAAATTAAGAATCACCGTATTTATTTTTGTTTACACTGCTGAAGTTATGACACTTTAGGAAAACTACATTACTTACTACTAACAGGTACAGTTTCCTACTGCGTGTTCTAAAGTCTGGTGTGAAAAGAATGAATATACATAGTTTGTATTTCTGTTCAATGTGGACCACAGAGCAACATCTTCAGTACAGTGAATTTGAATTTGTCTGCTTCCTGCATTGGCTTTTATGTTCCACCAGTATTCCTTCATTCCGTCACACATTTTCTTGCATTTCAGGATGATTCCTTTCAACTGCCTCTCGGAAACCTTTAAACTTCGACATTATTCGCCTGTAGATGTTTCTAGTTTGGATATCTTCCTCCTGTGCGAAGCTCATTCTCGATATCTGGACGAATTTCAGTGAACCATCTGTGGACAATCTATTTTCCCTCAAAGTGGGTCAGGACCTATCATGTGAGCCTCACTTTGTATTCATTCCGAAGGATGTCCATGAAACATGACTCATCTCTTTCACTGATTCCACATTTCTTCTGTTTCTTTGTTAGGTCTTAGTCTCTGTTGTCCATCAACTAACCTTGGGCCTATAATCTTCTTTAGGATCTTTCTTTCCTTCCTTTCCAGTTCTAATAATCCCTTGCTTGTTAGATTCAACATTTTGAAGAGTGCACAAAGCTTCTGGCCTGATCAACACATTATAGCATCTTACCTTTGTTCTCAACCCAGATCAACATGCAATAAGTGAAAAATTACATATATCTGAACATAAATTATTCCAGATCAACATGCAATAAACGAAAAATTACAAATATTTGAACATGAATTATTTACGATCAATTCACCCCATTAAAAACAAGACTGCAGTTTCATGACCGATGTTGAGAACTTAGGTCAGTATTTTAGACTGATTAAGCCAGCACACAAAATCTTGAGTAAGAAAATCTACCAAAGTTCAAGATTTATTAATATTAAATTATCATCTAAGACAAGAGGATTAACATGTCAACATGTAACAAATCTTGTAGCAAATAAATGAGCATCATTAAAATTATACTTCAGAAATATGCTTAAAAAATGCACAGCTGTATGACATGGCCCTATAATCAACAACGGGCCTAAAATTTAGGCACTCTGTACATTTAATTGCTCATAATAATAAGAGGCAGGTCAATGAAATCTGACATTTGATAAAATTAGGATGTGGTACTGAAATGAGATATTCATTGTGTGGCATATGGCCCGAGGGGTTCCTTCAGCCTACAACAAAAATGAGCACTAGGTGGGGGCACAGTGAGCTATCCACTTCTTCCAGTTAAGAGCTGATGTTATGAACAGTTTAACAAGGCAGTGCACTGTCATCACTGCTACTATTTCTGTAATGGATGAAATCATGAAGGAAGAAACATGATCGGCAACATTTTCCTAGTGTTCTTTCTGCAAAGTCGCAGGATCTGCTTGTCCACACGTCCACCTCCATTTAGACTGATCCAAGGCATCTTCTGGGGCAGAAATCACATATTCTATGTCCTCTCCGATGTAATCAATTCACTGTTTTTGCTGGCCTTCAGACTTCAGATGCATGACTGTCCTCGCTACAGAGCTCTCTTTTCTGTGAATGACGTGTCGCTACCATTGAAATCTATCATCCCAGAGTTTCTCTACAATTAATGTGACTTTCAGTTGTCATCACTGTTCTTTGCGTGGTCGAATGACACCAGCCCAAGACTCCATCAGAGCATTCTGATTTCCACAGCTTGTAATGACAGTGAGCGTGGGTCAGAGCAGATTCAAATGCTGGAGAATAGTGATCGTGCAATTAACTCTGAGGATGATGTATGTCTATGATGCAGCTTGTGTACCCTAGGTAGAGGTAGGCATACAATGCTGGGGATGATGAAAATTAAATCCACTAGTAAAACTCAAGTAACCTAACCTAACTTCCTGCTGTACATGTCCACTCATATTTTCTGCTGTGATGTGACTGAGAACATATCAAGGAACATATTGGATACATTAGATTCTCAAGTGTCGAGGGGGCATAACCTATATATTTACATACCAGACAAGAAGGTCGTTAAATATTATCTACAAGAGGGTGTTGTAAGACACGCATGTATTTGCATACAACTTTAATCCTTGCTCATAAATCCACATTAACGGAACACAGATTGCCATCTCCAACAACGAACTCAAAATAGTCAACGATTTCAAATACTTAGTGATCACGCTAAAACCTAGAGGCAAATGCTTTGCAAAGCACATAATAGAAAGAGCTGCACAAACTATCCTAGCAATAAATAATATAAGCAAATACAAGCACTCGGCTTGGAAACAGCAATCCAATTATTTGAGGCAAAGGTTATTCCTATCCTAACCTATGGCATTGAAATTATATGGCCTGACCTCACCAGGAAAAACCTAGCTACCTTGAATGAGTTAAAGCATGCTTCCTAAAAGAAAGCCCTGGGTGTATCCAAATCAACAAGATCTTGCCTAACATATGTACTAGCTAGAGAGACTTTTCTGCTGGAGGACTGGAAAACAACCTTCGTGCTCCCATCAACCATAGCAGCAGAACAAGAATTACTAAGTTTAAGGGACCGCCGTGTAGAAATCTGGCCAGAGTTCTACTGCGATGATCGATAGGACCTGGACGTCAGCAAACTTCGAGATGAGACATGTACTAATAAAACTGTCTGTGCATGGCTTCCATCATCACCTCTGCAAAAAAAAGATATACCACAATCCGATGAAGACTTGCGTATGTCAACTGTGTGAAATAAACGTGTGATCGTTATCACATCGAACTGTGTACAAAGTGAATAAAAACCATATGTGAATACGTGAAACTAAATGTTAGTAGAAATAATATTTAAATAATTTTTGTTATACTCTGCACATCTGTGCGCATTTCCAATAATAAATAAATCCATATGAAGAATGGGTACTTTAGCCAGTTTAAAACAAACATTAGTATGGATGAATGAGTTGCATCAGCCGTACAGTCTAGTGGTAGGAAGTCTGCCTCTTACTGAGAGGTCCCAGCTTAAGATTCCCGGGATTTTTACCTGCATATGAGGCCTGTTTCAAGGTCCACTCAGCCTACATGAGAACAGTTGGGGAGCTATCTGACGGTGAGACAGCTGCTCCAGTCTAGAAAGCCAAAAATAACAGCTGAGAGGATTCACTGCGCTGACCACGTGTCACGTCATAAGCTACAGGTCTTCGTGATGAGCGGCAGTCAATTGTCACATGTCTGCCAGGGCTGTAGTACCACGCTTCTCTTTGCTGGACACATGATTTGGTCTAGATATCAGGACTTTGTAAGCACACATGGCAGGAGATCACCAGGTAGACAGTTATATACACAAAATTACATGCTAGAGGCAAAGACTGGCTTTTAAATAAGAGGAAAAGAATAACAAAATACTGCAATATTACCTGAGGGGAAAAGAAAAGGGACACTGGGGAGACAAATGTTTAGTTCACAGAGACTTTTGTCTGCTGTGATTCTTAACAATTATAATTTATATATACGTTGAATTGTTCGAGTATAATTTTGAAGAAATGGACAATAAAAGTGTAGCAAAACACATTAGGCCCTGTTATGGCTCAGATTTACATTTTTTTCATCACAGAATTTTTGAGCCAGATATAACAATAAAAATCCCTTATGTATTTTTCTCTAAACTGTCTTGATACTGCCGGTATTTCATAATAGAGAGCTTATGCTGCAACATAATACAAAGGAAGGAAAAAAAAAAAAAAAAGGAAAACTGTTCCTCCATACCAGTGTATTCATACATCAGAAAAATGATGACTGAAGACAAAACAATGGAAGTAACAAACTGCTTTATAAACACATTCAATTATACAAATATTTTTGTATTTTCTTGCTTTTTATCTTCTTGTTTTCCAGTTTAAAATCTTTCTTTTTCTTTCTCCTTGCAATAGCACAGGAAATGGCTTGATGGAAGTAAGATGCACTGTATGTGTACTTCCATGCCAGAAAGATACCTGTGTTGAGGTACACAACAGAACCACAATAGTACTGCTTGCTTCTATAATCGTCATCTTACTGCATCCCATAAGACATCTGCTGCTGCATTGCTGCGTCTGGAGCTGCAACGGCCATGTGTGGACCTGCGCCGGGCATGGGACCTTGCCAGCCAGGAGTCGTCATCTGCATTCCCATCCGGGCCATGTAGTTCTGTTGTTGGTAGTTGAACTGGTTGAATGCATATGGCTGCATACCTGTAACATGAATGCTTTTGCTTTAGTAGGGATATGACTTTTTTTTAAACTGATGCATCAAGTGAATCCTCGCTGAAATTCAATTTTATGCACAAAAAAGGACTCATAAAATCTTCACAAAACTGTACAGCTTCAAATTCCAAAATATTAACTAATAATAATGTTATTCGCTTTACGTCCCACTACCTTTTTACGGTTTTAGATGCCGAGGTGCGAGAATTTAGTCCCGCCAGTAAATCTACTGACACGAGGCTGATGTATTTGAGCGCCTTGAAATACCATCGGACTGAGCCAGGATCGAACCTATCAAGTTGGGGTCAGAAGGCCAGCGCCTCAACTGTGTGAGCCACTCAGTCCGGCAAATATTAACTAGTTTCATCAGAATAACAAAAGGGTCACTAATAAATAGGAAGAAATAATCATCATCAAATGTTTAGTCCAAAGACTGATCTGCTGTCACTAAGTGATTCCAGGTTGCACGATCACAGGGGCTACATAGTGGACTGCACTGATGTCACGCAAGATCTGTTTGAGGAATAACATCTGTGGTCTTCTGTGAGGCCATCTGCCATCAATAAAACCCTGTTAATATCTGGGAAAGGCGTATAGTCCGGCCCCACAAATTTCATTAGAGATCTACTGGGTTTTACTTGAAACAGAACTTCAGTGTATGGGCATCTCTTCAGGATAAATGCGAAAGACCACTCACTCATCACATTATCACTGGATCCACTAAAGCCCTGAGAGAGAAATTTAGCACTGTGGTTCCTCTTAGATCATAAAAAGACAACTGTTATTGTTATTATTTATTTACTTACCAAAGAGTTGTGATATAATTTAAGAATTGAAGATGAAGAAAGATCCATGGCTGGTGTTTGGTACAAGGGATCCCGAGTTCAATTCCTGGCCGGATCGGGGATTTTAACCTTCAAAGGTCAATTCCGATGATTCGGGAGCTCTGTGTTTGTGCCTTCTTCAGCATTAGAATTCACCGTAAGTAGGGTCCTATTCTCACAGACATGCAGGTCGCCTATCAGGTGTCAATCCTCTCAAGACTAGCATCAGGCCTCTCCGTAAGCCCCATGCCATTATTATAACTAAATACTGAGAGCGATTAAGATATTATCTAAACACAGTTCACAGCCTTGGTTATTATGTTTACAATATGTACAATCAATTCGGAGCTCTACTCCCAGATAGAGGGGCCAGAATAGGAGGGTAGCTTTCAATGGTCATGTGGCAAGATTGTCTCCCAACAGACAACAAGCTTGTTCACCTACCATACCACATGGCTGATGGAGACATGGAAGGATATAAGAGAACAGAGTCTGACAGACTTACTAAACAGACAGACTGCAAGACAGATCCTGAAGAAAGTCCACAATTTTCAGGAAAATAACTGAAGAAGAAAGGTAAATCCTGGCCAGAGGAAAGAAGTGAGCTACACTGGGAGAACATGAAATAAAAATGGGCAAAGCTCAAACTCCAACAGTTAAACAAGTGTGAGAAGAAGAAGAAGAAAAAGAAAAGAAGAAGAAAAAGAAAAGAAGAAGAAGCAGCAACATTGATAAGTCGCCAGCTGCTACCATAAAAGTTGATTTTAGTAGCATTCATACTTCATGCTGTGGTTCTCTCTCTGCTGAGGCAAGCAGATCATTTTTGGAATGGAGCAACTGGCAACTCTGCTACTTGTTTAGTTTTGTTTGTAGAAAGTGAATGACTGTGTCTGATGTTTCAGAAAAAAGTGATACTGTTTGATGCTAGGTCCGAGACCCCTCGGAGAAATGCAGGGAATTGTAAATAATAATGTTATTATTTTTAAGTCCCACTAACTACTTTTATGGTTTTCAGAGATGCTGAGTTGCTGGAACTTAGTCTCGTAAGAGTTCTTTTACATGCCAGTAAATCTACCGACATGAGGCTGACATATCTGAGCACCTTCAAATACCACCACACTAAGCCAGGAATGAACCTGCCAAGTTGGGGTCAGAAGGTCGCCTCAACTGTCTGAGCCACTCAGCCCGACGCAGGAAATTGTTGTGACGAAGTGTCAACAGCCAGAAACGATATATATGTGACAGTTCAGCTAAAAAAAAAAAAAAATTACTTACCCTACTCCAGAAGCTGGGTGTCAACACGCAAACTGAAGAGAGAAAAAAGTTCAATGTTTTTGTAGAACCTATATGAACTCCTAAGCCAGAATTGTCACTTAACACACGCTTACCTCATGCATCTCATTCTATCCCCCCCTCTTCTTTCTGCTGTACAGGTCACCAGCTGGGAATCAGACAGTGATCATTATTTAAATACATCCTTGGAATGTACATTTATTGACGAGGTAGTGGGCTCTGTTAACTGAGACAGTAAATGTCTTTGCCTTTTTTTAATACATGGAACAGATAATTGTAACCCAAGTTAAGAGTTAGTGTAGTAAAGTCTCAAGCCGTAGCCTGTTCTCCAACACTAACTGGTGGTACCTTTACAAGCAAGGCTGAGATGCAAAAGAGCGAAAGTGACGTAAAGTAGTAAAGAGAAGGAATTATTGTCACCTCCTCGTGGTATTTATCTGGATATTCTAAGAACCAAGAAACATTTTTTCAACTTAATAATAATAATAATAATAATAATAATAATAATAATAAACAAAAAATCCAGTGTGAATACTAGGTAAATCTGCTAGTGTCCAACAAAATAATAATAATAATAATAATAAGAACAATAATGGTCCTAGCTGAGAATTTAGAGACTACATAACAAATGTTCGGACAGACAAGCTCAAAAATAGTAACAGTTTTATTTCTGATTATTAGCAGTCTAACTGTCCATTACTTTACTGATGGTGAAAATTATTTTTCCAATAGTGCAGACATCTCACCAGGGTAAAAGGTTAACCCGTAAGTGAAAATGTAGAGATAATACTCAACACTTCTTTTGGAGGGCACGTTTTCTGAAAACATTTAATGGTCTTAACAAATCATTTGCTTGTGAGTCAAAAAAATTCCTACAACCATCTACAATGGGAATATTCAAGTTAACATAACAGGCTTCCTTTTCTACTTGAAGAATTTAATTTGTCAGTATGAATGCTGAAGTAGTAGCATCTAAAACTAGTCAAAATATACTCTGATGGTGTACTGTTTCAATGTATCACTACCCTTTTTCACTCTTATGTCAGATGTGTTTCAACATCACAGTCTCCTGTTGTGCTTGTATGTAAAAAAAAAAAAACACCACCTCTTTCACAGCCACCGATTGGAATTGGACAGCAACAGATTCAGTTTCTGGGTTCTACTGAAAATGAAAACCTACAACCTGTTTCCCAGTCAATGACCAGGTCAGGAATGGGATAAATGAAGCCCCCAACTTGCGGCGAGGATAGGAATTGTGCCGGCTGCTGAGGCCTGTCGCACTCATCTAGGACAACGATACAGATGAAATGAAATGATAGTGGAGAGTGTTGCTGGAATGAAAGGTGACAGGGAAAACTGGAATACCCAGAGGAAAACCTGTCCTGCCTCTGCTTTGTCCAGCACAAATCTCACATGGAGTGACCAGGATTTGAACTACGGTATCCAGCGGTGAGAGGACAGCACGCTGCCGCCTGAGCCACGGAGGCTCCTTTTGGGTTCTACTGGTGTATGATTTCTTCTAAAATATGCTTATGCTCACAATAACACACATCAATGGCAGCATTTAAACTATTAGCAATTCTTAGGCAATATCACGTCTTCAAGTTTCATCTCACCGAGCTTGATAACTGCAGTCGCTTACGTGCAGCCAGTATCCAGTATTCGGGCGACAATGGGTTCGAACCCCACTGTTGGCAGCACTGAAGATTGTTTTCCATGGTTTCCTATTTTCACACCAGGCAAATGCTGAGGCTGTCCCTTAATTAAGGCCATGGCCACTTTCTTCCCACTCCTAGCCCTTTCCTGTCCCCATCGTTGCCACGAGACCTATCTGTGTTGGTAAGATGTAAAGCAACTTGAAAGAAAAAGGTGCCATCATCTCAGGGTCTTTCGAAAATATTTTTTTCGTTTCAAGATGGAAAAACCGCTGAACAGAAAGCCACCTACCATCTAGCCACTTACTCAGATTACAATAGACTGTGCTGAATGTAGTAACAGACAGACAAAAAAACCTGAAGAGAAACATATTCTCCTCGCATACTTCTTCAATGAAACTAGCCCTTCATCGAGGTGTTTGCAATGAGACATGCTATTCAGAAACAAAAAGTGAATAAGAGAAGCATACCAACCAATTTTCATTTTCCTGCATTTATAGAGTATCTGGAAAGTATTTTATTACAATTAGAGATTAACATAAAAAACCTTTTAACTTTTAGGCAGAGTGCACGTTGGTGTGATATGATTATTATCCCAAGATGGGGCACTTATCAGAGCAACAGTCTGATTCCCAGTGCAGAGATACGACAAGCAAAAATACTATGCAGGGATGTTCTTTTATGCTACCAGGGAAATTTTTGAGGTGCTACACTTCAATTTCCTTCAAAGTTTGCATGGTGATAGCTGACCTAGAATATATATAAAGTGACAATGAAATTTTACTTTTCCATTAAGTCCAGTAGTTTCTTCTTCTTCTTTTTTTGCAAGTAGTTTAATGTCGTTCTAATACATTGAAGGTTTTCTGTGATGCAAGCATGGGAAAGAGCTAGGATTGGGAAGGTGGCGGCCGTGACCAGTATTTGCCTGATAAGAATGTGAAAAAAATGGGAATTCACGGAAAACCAATTTCAGGACTATCAACAGGGGGATTCAAACCCACCATCTCCGGAATGCAAACTCACAGCTACGCGACCCTAACTGCATGGACAACTCGCTTGGTAAGTCCAGCAGTATTTTAATGACACCAATGGAAACATTTTAAGTCTCTCTCCTTCTCTGCAAATGGTTCAACACTGAAGTATCTCATCTACAGGTCTTCGGGGATACTGGGAAAGAAAAGTGTTGTTACAGTCCAGAGTCTACTACCAGATTTTTTATGTGCCCGGTTCTCTTAGGTCCACTGCTTCCACACGCACACTGATGTTGTGGTACGATGTCCAGTGGCGAAGCAAAGGAGCAGACACTGAGTACGCTGAAAAAATCTGCTTCTCTTATATATTTCACTGGGTCTGATGGCTTCTTAAACTTTTATGTTTATCGGCATTTCTATAGGTAAAATAATATAACTTATTTATCTCAGAGCACCCTGTCAGCCAAGGGTATTTCTTATACCATGAAAACTGAAAATTCTGTTTTGCTTTCCATCTGTTATTCTAACAGAGGAATAGCCTTAGAGCAGCACCACATACAGTGGGCTTATGTATGAATGGGTAAAACTACCGTTCAGCGTATGCAGAAGACAGGTTAGCAACATAACATGAAGAAGAAATAGTCACAATTGTGATAAAAGTTACAGATAATGCATAAAATGCATAAATTAATGCACTTAGCTGTTGTTGAAGGAAGAACTCAAGATGATCAATTTGGATGTCGAAGAATCTTGAGACTTGTAATTCTTTCGTTATGAAGTTCTGACACCTTGCGCTGTGATGTGTTGGACGTATTGCATAACTTACGGAAATAAGCGAAATAAATGATATTGTTAGCAATAAAATCCAAATTAGTAAAGGAGGGTAATGAAAAACATGGGAGAAAAATGAAAAAGTAATAAAAATATGTAATGTATAATATGTGACTTACCTTCTGCTGTGATGTGTTAGACGCATTGCTAAACTTATGTGACGGGAAGTATGAGTAAGTAAGATAAAGAAGCAAGGGAAAAAATGGGTATGACAGATCGGAGAGAAATGGGAAGGGGAGGAGGAAGAGAGGTGAGACTAATTTAAAGTGGAGCTGAGAGGTGAGGGAATAGAATAATTGCTGAGGAAAGGTGCTATGAATTGAATGGAAAATCTATTTTAGATTAGTTACATTCAAATTTCTAAAAATAATAATCAGGAGGTCAAATAGAATGTTTGTTTTCTCAGAAATGTCATTTAGGTTATAGTTTGAGTTGAAATACTGACCTAAATGTACGAAACAGCTTTCTGTTATATCAAATAGGGGGCCTTTGTTTAATATCTTAAGGACTCACAGACTCATAACTGAGCAACTTACAACAACTTAGTTCACCGAGACTTTACTGTACCTATGTCTAAAAAAGATCTAAATAACAAATTGAACACATCGCAAAATCCAATGATTTCAATAATTTTTTCACTGAAAGAATAATAAATACAGACATCATCCTGTAAACACTTTAAAGAAAGAAAAACTGAACATCCCCTTAATTTCCACTTTCACATTTAATAGAGACATCTATAAAAATCACAAACATTTTTAAGAAACACAATGTAAAAATGGCCTTTAAAACAAATAATAAAAATGCAGATATCTTATACAATTCCACTCCTCTTAACATAACTAATACTGTAGATTCTCAAAGGAGTTTACAGAATCAAGTGTAATCATTGTAAATTTTCATATGTTGGACAGACTGGGAGAAGTTTCAACACAAGATATTCAGAACAATTAATGCCCTAAGATATAACATGCAAGATTACAACCATAATTTTACTAACATAGAGCAAGATATGGAAATCCTTAAGATATTAAACAAAGGCCCCCTACTTGATACAACAGAAAACTATTTCATACATTTAGATCAATATTTCAACTCAAACTATAACCTAAATGATATTTCTGAGAATTCCAACATTCTATTTGACCTCCTGTTTATTATTATTAGAAATTTTAATTTAACTAATCTAAAATAGATTTTTCCATTCAATTCATGGCACCTTTCCTCAACAATTACTCCTATTCCCTCACCCCCACCCTCCTCTCTTCCCTCTCCCTTCCCTGTTTCTCTCCGATCTGTCCTACCCATTTTTTCCCCTCCCTTTTATATCTTCCTTACTCATACTTCCCATCACTCAAGTTTTACAATATGTCCAAAACACTGCAGCGCAAGGTGTGTCACATATTACAAATTATATATTTTTATTACTTTTTCTATTAGTTTTTTCTACTTTTTTCACTACCACCTTTACTAATTTAGCTTTTATTACTATCAATTTTATTTAATTTATTTCCGAATTGAACTGCAAATCTTCTCCACCTACATCAAGCGCTATTTTTACCTTCAGTTTTTTTAAGGACTTTATTCTCTTTGAATGACATTTATGTACCATCTTTCTACATTGTTCACTACGTGTGCGTAAATTGTTTTCTTAACACCACTACTACCTTTGATGACATACAGCTGTTAGAACTTCATAACAAGTGATATACAACTCTAAAGATTCTTCAGTTTCCATAAGTTATGCAATACGTCCAATACATCACAACGCAAGATGTCAGAACTTCATAACAAATGAATTACAAGTCTCAAGATTCTTCGACATCCCAATTGATCATCTTGAGTTCTTCCTTCAACAACAGCTAAGTGCGTTAATTTATGCATTTTATGCAGCAGCTGTAACTTTTATCACAATTGTGACTATTTCTTCTTCATCTTTATAATGTCAAATCCACTATGTTTTTGCGACTTTCTTACAATTTCTATGGACTATTTGATACATAGTGCAACTTGAGCTTTTGGCTGATGATGAGCCTAATAATGGGTTGAAACTAGTACCTAATAAATGTTTCTTCTGTAAAGTAACCCACTTTACTTGAATTTGTATTGAAAAGGTGGAACTATTGTACTTTTAATTTTAATTGTAAAAAATGTAATGTAAACATTATGTAACATATTATTGAAAAGGAGGACCATTTCTGACATAAGTTTTGTTATTACTGTGAACTCTATTGGAAACAACAGAAAACTCATCTTTATACAGCTAACCAAAGTAAGCCAATAGGGACACAGAAAAAGGTCTCATTTATCAGCTTTATACAAACTCTGTTTTAATTCTTCAATATAAATAAGAATACTTTTAGGGGTTAGGCGCCTAGTAAATATACAAGAAGGATCTTTCCTCTACGCTACTTCAGGAATTGTTTCGCGTTATTTTTCTATGCTTTTTCACACCAGATTAGTCAACGGTAGTGACACCTTTGAAATTTTTAGGGCTTCTAAGTATACTGTATTGGCTAGGCTTATCATCATCAAGTACAGTCCTAGAAATGATACAAGACATATTTTTTACAGGAAAATTTATATAATTACCTCATTTTAAGTATTCATTTTCAACTTTAGCTCAGAATAAAAAATTAATAAAAAAGTACTTTTGTGAAGTAAATTCAGCATTGTTATTAACTATCCATAGGCAAGTTACAGCCCTCAGCGTCAGCTAAATTAGTTGAATCAGAGATTGTTAATTAATTTTTTTTTTTTAACATCCCACTAACCGCTTTTGGCAGTTTACGGAGATGCTGAGGTGCTGGAATTTTGTCCCACAGGAGTTCTTTTACATGCCAGTAAAAATACCTACATGAAGCTAACGTATGTGAGCACCTTAAAAAACTACCGGACGGAGCCAGGATTGAACCTGCCCAGCTGGAGTCAGAAGGCCAGTGCCTCAATCAGAGATTGAAGGATAGCATATTTTTCAGAACAGTGAAGAGCTTTCAAGAGCCTGGTAGAACTTAAGACAAGTAATGCGGCTGATCTGAGAGATCAATCCAGATGAGCCTGGGCAAACAGACTACAGTCTTTCAAGCGGAAGTAATAGCTATCACAACATGTCTTGAAGAAAGTCTGAAAATGAACTATAGGAATAAGAACACTTTCATTTTTACTGACAGCCAAGCGACCATTAAGGCACTAGAAGCAGTCCGAATAATATCCAGAATTGTCTGGTATTGCCATTCATTTCTCCTGAAGCTCTCAAAGTACAACGTTGTCAAAATAATATGGGTACCAGGGCATGCAGGTATAGAAGGAAATGAAAAGGCAGATAAACTGGCCAGGAAAGGGGCAGAAACACATCTTGTAGGCCCAGAACCTGTGCGGGATTTCCTATGGACAAGCCCGACACTACAAAGGAAAACGTCGATAACTGTTGGACAGATCATAAGCTCCTTTTATGCCGGTTGAGACTCTCAATCTGTCGCAAACCAAAAAGATCCATCCACAACCTGCCCAGAAAGAAATTCAATACTTCTAAACTTCAAATTAAATCCATTGCTACAGAAATGCAATCTCAAACAAACTGGCTAGTCATCCAGTCAGCAGTGATAGTACAAATCAGGAATGGGCCACGCTTCAGAAGGTCATCACCGAGTCAGCTGAGGAAACAATTGGTTTTGTAAGAAAAAAAGAAAAAAAAAAAAAAAGACAGGACTGGTTTGATGAAAATAATGAAGAAATCAAATGTCTGATCAATGCCAAATGGGAAACACATATATCCTATCTTCAAGATCCGTCTTCCAATGTAAAGAAATAACATTTCTTGGAACGTACAGGAAAAATGGCAACAAAAAGCTGAAGAACTGCAAAGACTATCTGATGCCCATGACCTGCAAAACTTATATGTTGGCATAAGGAGATATATGATCCAATTCGATCTTCATCAGGGTCATTGAAGACCGCTGACAACTCCACCATTTTAACTGATAATGGAGAAATTTTAGAGCGATGGAAGATACATTTCTTTGTGTCTCCAATGCTGCTGAGGACTTTCGTCGTAATGTTCCTCAGCAGCACCAACAACCATGGATGGCAGTTCCACCTACATACAGAGACTTCACCAAAGCACTCAATCAATTAAAACCAAGAAAGGCTCCTAGTCCTGATAACATCCCTCTCGAACTGATACAAAATAGTGGTATACCCTTGAAGACTAGACTTTTCACACTTATCCTCTTGATTTGGTAAACTCGAGAAGTACCTGATGACTTCAAGAATGTTACCATCATCACTATCTTCAAGAAAGGCAATCATAGTGTATGTGGGAACTACCGTGATATATCGCTTTTGTCAATTGTATGTAAAATTCTCACAAGATTTCTATTAAATCGGCTCAGAGTTATCTCGGAGAGGATTTTGCTTGAGTCTCAATGTGGTTTCCAAACCTCCAGAGGCACAACAGATACGATCTTCTGTGCTAGATAACTCCAGGAAAAATGCAGAGAGCAACAGCAACCTCTGTATTTAGTTTTGTATGATCTGGAAAAAGCCTTTGATTCAGAACCAAGATCTGCTATGTGGAAAGTATTCAGACATTTTGGATGTCCTGAACGTTATGTGGAATTGGTTCAAGCTCTTCATGATGGCATGTCTGGACAGGTTCTTCATGGTAACTCAGTATCAGATTCGTTCCCAATCACTCATGGATTGAAACAAGGCTGTGAGCTTGCTCCTACACTCTTTGCACTGTACATGGCTGCCATGCTGCATGAATCATATACAAACAACTTAGGCATGGATATTAAATTTCGTTTTGATGGAGGTGGTCTTTCCAATCTGGCAAGACTTCGCTCACACAGACCTACTCTTGTTACCCGAGTGACAGAACTGGAGTATGCCGATGACACCGCATCTCCTGCTCTAACACCTGCAGAACTACAACAGTCAGTCAACTGCTTTAAAACTGCATGTGTTTTTTGAGCCGGATCCACTGATTGTTTTAAATTCATGTCCACCTATTCATTCTTCATGACATTTTTTATTTTGGTCAGTGGATGATTTTGAACTTTTGTCATTTCATTTTGTACCATTAGGGGCCGATGACATCGATGTTAGGCCCCTTTAAACAACAAGCATCAATCAATCATCAAAACTGCATGTGATCGCTTTGGTCTTGCCACTAATGTGAAAAAAATGAAGGTACTTGCACAACCTGCCCCAGGATTAACTCTTCCCGAGTTCAGTATCTCCATCTTTGACACAACACTGGAACAGGTTGATCATAGAATTGGGGCTGCTCATGCAGTATTTCTATGGTTAATGCACAGTCTTTATGAGGAACGACCTAAAACTGCATACCAAATTCATGGTGAACAAAACTGTTGTCATTTCCACGCTGCTGTATGGCTGTGAAACTTGGACACACTATCGCCATGGTATCAAAAAACTTGAGCGCTTCCACCAACAGTAAAAGAGATTCATCTTGAATATTAAGTGAAAGGACTATGTGACTAACACAGCAGTTCTCGACAAAGTGCAGCTAAATAGCAATGAGGCAACAATCATCACACATCAAGTGAGATGGTTAGGCCATGTTCACCGCATGGGTGATACCAGGCTTCCCCGCCAAATTATTTATCGTTAAACTTTGTTCCGGTCCGGCAGTAGACCTCATGGAGCCCATCTTAAGCGCTTTAAGGACAAGCTGAAACACATCGTGAAGACAACTGGTATAGATATACAGACATGGGAAGAATGTGCTGTGGACCGTTCACTGTGGCGGAACACTACATCCACCACGGTAAACTTGTTTGAAAGAGAACGCTGCAGACATCAAGAAGCCAAGCGACAAGCAAGAAAACTCCGTCAATTACAACCCCGTCCTCCTCCATCCATTCAATGCGATTTGTGTGGGCTTATGTTTTATGCCAGGATTGGTCTGTTTAGTCATCGCAAACACATCCATAAACTGAGTTGAATTGGTAAATGAATGCAGGAAGAAGTTATATACACTCAGATCGAGTTACAGCTGACGATTCTTTTTCTTTCTGAGCTGGTTATTGTGCATGTTTCACTTCTGTACAATGCCACGCTCCAGATGAAAGTCTTCAGAAACGTCTTTCTAATACCTATATTAATGTTTGAAGTGAGCAAATTTCGTTTCTTAAGAAAGCTTGCTTGTGCTAGTCTGCAATTTATGTCCTACTTACTTCTGCCATCGATAGTTATTTTACTACCCAAGTAACAATATTCATCTATTTCCTTTACGACTTCATTTCCTAATCTAATATTCCCTGCATCACCTGTCTTCGTTCAACTGCACTCCATTACTTTTGTTTTAGACTTATTTATTTCGTCGTGTAGCGCTTACCCAAGACTTCTTCCATACCATTCAGCAACTTCTCGAGACCTTCTCCAGCCTGAGATAAAATAATCATATCATTGACAAATCTCAAGGTTTTGATTTCCTCTCTTTGGAATGAGATTCCCTTTCCAAATTTCTCTCTGATTTCCTTTACTGCCTGTTCTATGTAAACACTGAAAAGGAGGGGGGATAGACTGCAGCCTTGCCTCACTCCTTTCCGGATTGCTGCTTCTTTTTCTTATCGCTGCAGACTGATTTTTTTTTACAGATTGTAGATAATTCTTCATTCTAGGTATCCGATCCCAATCGCCTTCAGAATCTTCAATAGCTTGGTCCAATCAACATTATTGAATGTCTTTTCTAGATCTAGATGTACGTGGGCTTGTCCTTCTTAGATGATGATAATGATGATGCTTGTTGTTTAAAGGGGCCTAACATTGAGGTCATTGGCCCCTAATGGTATGAAAGGAGATGAAATGTAATGACAAATAAAAAGTCCAAAATCCTCCACTGACCAGAATTCAAAACGTGAGGAAGAAGAATGAATGGATGGACATGAATTTAAAACAATCAGTGGATTCGACCTGCAATGCCTCACATTCATAGAAACTGATGTAAAACAGTAGTACTACTGACCAAGGTACTGCTACTATAGCATAATACTGAATCGATGATGCTTGTAGTCTAAAGGAGTCCAAAAGCCAAGTCATCGGTCTCTCATAATGGTACTTTATCGCTAGGAAAGTAGAACCATAATATTTGTCATGTTGCGGTACTAATCAAAAGAAGCGTAGACTCGCGGTATTCAACACATTATGGTACTAATCTCAGGTAATGAAATTCGCACATGTAATTCAGGTCAGAATATATTCTGCTATCGTATGCGACAGTAGACCAGATACCATTTTAAAGGAACTAAAAGGAAAAGGTAATAAAGATCTTCAGGCTCTGGTGTTTGCAGATGATGTGGCAATATGGGATGAAACAGAGGAGGGAGTGCAAAATAATCTGAATGCATGGTGTAAGAAGTTTGATGATTATGGAATGAAATTGAACCCATCAAAAACAGTAGCATTGAAAATCAGCAGACATAATACAGAATGTAACATAAAAATACAGGACCACCAAGTTGAAGTAGCACACCAATTCAGTAATTTAGGAAGCGTAATGGCTAGTAATAACAGAGCTGAGATAGAAATAACAAACAGAGTAACCAAAGGCTCTAACTTTTACAGCATCGTTAGACACCTACTATGGGATGAGAAGGTCCCACAAAGAACAAAAATGACCCTGTACAAGTCATATTTCATTCCCATCCTTACATATTTTCTGGAAACCTGCACACTAACATCAAAGGATTGTAGTAGGATTCAAGCCTGTGAAATGAATTTTTTTAGAACTGCCCTCCAAAAGACCCGACTTGATCATGTGAAAAATGAATAGATCCGATCTAACCTAGGTCTAAATGAATCGATGGAGGAAAGACTTAGGTCATCTAGACTTAAATGGTTTGGGCATGTTAAACGAATGAATAGCACAAGGTTACCATGTGCTTATTTGGAAAAGAGAATAACAGGTAGAAGACCAGCTGGAAGACCAAGAAGATGGATGGACCAACTGAGGGAAGACGTGGAGAGAAGAGGATGGAATTTGGAATCTGTCTTGGACAACGAAATGTTTTTGAATAGGCAACTTTGGAAGACGCTCGTTTTCAAACACCCTACCCGGCTCGCTGGAAGGGCAAACCGATGATGATGATTTTGGACCTGTGGTGTTTCGCACATTGCGGCGCCATTTACAGGCAATGCAAACCTACTGTATGGTGTTCATCACATTCCTGTACTAACCACAGGGACTCGCACTATCCCGTGGTGTTCCTCATATAGTGGGTACTAATCATAGGCAAGCCAGAACCATGGTGTCGCTCTGAAAGTGGTACTAAACACAGGTACTGTAAAAGCCGGCAACGCACTATGTTGCTACTAATCACAAACCTATTTTGTACCTAACACAGTGGTACTACGCGCAAGTAAAAGCGACCCAGGTGTTCCCCGCGTGGTGGTACTAATCACAAGTAGTTTCATGGTTCTAATACAATAATCCCTTGGTCGCCCCTTTCAGTCGCCTCTTATGACAGGCAGGGGATACTCTTCATCTGCGTGCCCCACCCAAAGGGACCGCGCAAGTAAAAGCGACCCATGGTGTTCCCCGCGTGGTGGTACTAATCACAAGTAGTTTCATGGTTCTAATACAATAATCCCTTGGTCGCCCCTTTCAGTCGCCTCTTATGACAGGCAGGGGATACTCTTCATCTGCGCCCCACCCAAAGGGGGTTTGTCCTTAATTCGATCCTCTAAGATCAGACAAAGTCAGGATTGCTTCACGTGTTCCTACATTTCTTCTGAAGCAAAAGTCATCTTCTCTCAACTCAGCTTCAACTTGTCTTTCCATTCTTCTGTAAATAATAAGTGTTAAAATTTTGCAGGCATGAGATACTAAACTAATGGTGCAGTAGTTTTCACACTTGTCAGCAACGGCTTTCTTGGGAATAGGTATAACTACATTCTGGCAAAAATCAGATGGTACTTCTCCTGTCTCATACATGTTACACACTAAATGGGATAACCCTGCCATGCTGGTTTCTCCTAAGTAATTCAGAGGGAATGTCTTCAATTCCAGGTGCCTTGTTCCTATTTAGGTCTCTCTCAGCTCTGTGAAACTCTGACCTCAAAATTGGGTCTCCCCTTTCATCAGCATCAACAGCCTACTCTTGTTACAGAACCAAATCATCTAAATCTTTACCTTGATTCAACCGTTGGATATGTTCCTGCCATCTTTCTGCTTTGTCTTCTTTTCCTAGAAGGGGCTTTCCACCTAAGCTCCATTTGTGTTTATTATCTTCCAAGTGTTAACATTACATATACTAGCGATTTTTGTAAAATTCAGGATCCTTGTGGTCACACACAGTACATGTGCTGATGTTCTTGTGAAATATATACTGTATATAGAGAAATGAATAGAATTCATTCGATAAAGGCATGATTTTTTTTGCATTAACGATAAACGCGACAAAAAATATTTTGAAGCGATTTTTAGATATCTTAACGAATCGTATGATTCTGGTTAAGAAATTAGTGATTTTGTTTTCACGAATTACAGCAAATTAAAGCGACAAGGCCATTTTATAGCGAAATTTACTTATTTTGCGATGAGTGCAAAAATGCAGCAAAAATACATGGAAAATAACGATCTTGAAATTGTATTCTAATACCACGTGTATGAAGGAGAACAGAATACAGAATAAGGATTTCTCATTTCATCAGAAGCATTTCTTTGTATTAATATTCTATAAAATCCCTTAATAGTATGGCCATATAGGGTGAAATTTATGCCCATGTAGACTGAAAGGGCAATTTGTTTTGTAATCTTGTATAGGGCTATATTACAGTTCTAATCAAGATTACATAAGGAATAATTAATTTTTAACAATATTGATTCTCTTTATTTATCTACCTTACACATAAATATTTCACAAATCTCACGAATTAAAATTTTATGAATAGCTTTGGGAGAGGATTAAACCAAAATTAACGTGATGGGGTCAGCCCTATTTCGCGAAACAATGTGAAAATTGTTCCCTTTTCACGAAATCAAACATAAATTAATGCAAAAAAATCATGCCTCTAACTATAGAGAACACATCTAAATTATAGCAAAAAAAAAAAAAAATCAGGGATGCTCTTTGTGTCATATAAAGAACAATGGCGCAATCCAACTGGCAGAGAAAATTTTTCTTTTCAAGAAAATAAGGTACCTTTGTTACTTCCAGTCGTGCGATTCAAATTGACAAACTCGCTGTATTTGCTGTGCTTCAGGAAGGTTTTTTATTTTTGCTAGTGGCTTTAAGTCGCACAGACACAGAGAGGTCTTATGGTGACGATAGGACAGGAAAGAACTAGGAGTGGGAGGGAAGCAGCCGTGGCATTAGTTAAGGTACAGCCCTAGCATTTGCCTGGTGTGAAAATGGGAAACCATGGAAAACCATCTTCAGGGCTGCCGACAGTGGGGTTCAAACCCACTATCTCCCGAACACTGGATACTGGCCACACTTAAGAGACTGCAGCTATCGAGCTCGGTGCTTTAGAAAGGGAAGGGAAGTGAGGTGTATGATAGACGGAGACAGAGATTATGCTCATTGCGCATGCACAAGTTTCTCCACTGGGCGAGTTAGCCGCACGGTTAGGAGCGTGTAGCTTGAGCTTGCATCCAGGAGATAGTGGGTTCGAACTCCACTGTCGGCAGCCCTGAAGATGGTTTTCCGTGGTTTCGCATTTTCACACCAGGCAAATGCTGGGGCTGTATCTTAATTAGGGCCACGGCCGCTTCCTTCCCATTCCTAAGCCTTTCCTATACCATCGTCGCCATAAGACCTATCTGTGTCGGCGCGACATAAAGCAAAAAAAAATAAAAAATCTCCTTTGTTTGGCGCAGTCACTTCCCAGCCCCATTATACAGTTTGTTTCGTCCATACCGACACAGATACGTCTTATGGCGAGGATGCGACAGGAAAGACCTAGGAATGAGAAGGAAGGGGCTGTGGCCTTAAAGTACAGCCCCAGCATTTGCCTGGTGTGAAAATGGGAAACTATGGAAAACCACCTTCAGGGCTGCCGACAGTGGGATTCAAACCTACTATCTCCCGGATGCAAACTCACAGCTGTGAACCCCTAACCGCATGGCCAACTCATCCGGTATGCATGTCAAGATCGAAGTGATGATGATGATGCTTGTTGCTTAAAGGGGCCTAACATTGAGGTCATCGGCCCCTAATGGTACGAAATGAAATAACAAAAAGTAGAAATTCATCCAGTGACCAAAATAAAATAAAAAATGTCATGAAGAATGAATGGATGGACATGAACCCAACAAAAAACAAACAAACAAAAACAGTGGATCAGACTCAAAAAAAGATTGTAATTAATAGTATTACTGACCAAGGGACCACTTATAAAGCACAATGATGCCTGATAGCTAAAGGGGTGCATAATCCATGTCTAAGGCCCCACAGAATGGTACATGTCGCGAGCAAAGTAGAACCATGGTATTTGTCATGTTGGGGTACTAATCAAAAGTAGCGAAGACTCACGGTGTTCCACATGAGATGGTACTACTCACAAGTATTGTACTTTGTACAGGGAACGCAGACCTATGGTGTTTCTCACACAATGGTGCCACTCACAGCCAACGCAAACCGATGAGGCTCCTCACCTAGGTGTACTAATCACGGGCGCCGCTATTCCCGTGTGTTCCTCACACCGTGGGCACCAATCACAGGCAACGCAAACCGACGGTGTCGCTCATATAGCAGTACAACACACAGGCTACGCCCAGACCCACGGTGTTGCTCACATGGGTACGATGCACAGGTACTGGAAACCCCCATGTCAGCCTCTTTACTGCTACGAATCACAAACCTATTTCGTACCTAATTTAGTGGTACTACTCGCAAGTACAGGCAACCCATGGCGTTCCCCGCATGATGGTACAAATCAAAAGTAGTTTCATGGTTTTAATTCAATCATCCCTTGGTCGCCTCTTACGACAGGCAGGGGATACCGCGGGTGTGTTCTACATGTGCGTCCCCCACTCGCCGGGGCTACAAGATTGAAGTTACAAGGGATGAATATTCAAGATTGACTGTAATCAACCCATTGGGTGTATTGTTTCTTTCATTCAGTATTTCATTCCTTTTTACAATGATGTGAGTGAAGGAATGCATTTTCACAGATGTTAAATAATAACAAATGTGACCGAGACCAAAAGACGAGAGGATTGAGCGCATTCCTTGATTGACATGTGTGTCTTAATTATTGTGTGTTCTTGTACTGTGTGTGCAATTATGGTTGCTATATAAACTAACTGTGGATACTGCCTGTAAGAGACGAGGACAATTCTTTGCGAGTCGAATGAAGAAACTGTGCATTCGCATGGAACATTAACTCTGTCTACCATACAACCCACTTCCCCTTCCTTCCTTCCTTGAAGCACAGTGGCGGGCAGCAGTTTGTGCTCTAGCACAGCAAATACCGTGAGTTCATCAATTTGAATTTGAAAAGTTTTATCTGCTAATCTCATGAAGAGAATCCTTGATTTTTGTTGGTATAATTTACATACACCCTCTTATATTTTCCAGATATTGTAATAGGAGTTGAATCATGGATGAAAAGTGATATTGTGAATGCAGGAATCTTCTCACAGAACTGAAGTGTTTATCGTAGCAACAGGAATGGAATTGTAGGAGGTGGGGCTGTTCATACTAGTGAAAGGAGAATTCGTAAGCTACAAAAAAATTAAGGATGAGAAACATGAAATTCTAGGTATAAAGCTCATCTCTAAAGATAATAGGCAACTTTATGTTTTTGGGGTGTACAGACCTGGGAAGGGTGGTTGTTGACCCTGATACAGAATTTTCTGATAAGGTAATCAGCTATGTGAGGAACGACACAAAAAGAAACATCCTTGTAGTGAGTGATCTCAATTTCTCAAATGTTAACTGGGAGGCTAATACAAATGAGAGAAAGGAAGATCAACAAATTAAACAAGTTACTGCTTGCGACGGAAGTTCCTATAGTGAAACTTCAGATGACGACGGTGAGTTGTGAATGATCTGAGTATTGGACCGATTTTATTTACGATTTTTGTGATGATTTTGTTAATTCTAAGCAGTTTGAATTTATATTTGTGCTATATTTGAAGAAAATTAAATAGGTATGTAAGTTATTTCATTTTTTATTTTTTTCCGTATTTTGCCGTCTCAAATTTAGGGTGCGGGTCTTATTCGGTGACGGGTGGTATTCGGGATTATACGGTATATCAGTTTTCCAGTAGTAGACAATGGGCAGATGAACATTTTTACTTCAGCTTACAGGTAATTTCCCACGTTGTGGGTTTTGTGATCTAAGTAAACACGTGCTAGTCTCGAGTTCTCTTATCTGCGCAGTTGAAAATCAAGTGGCGCTGAGTGATGTAACGGTTAGATATGGCAAGTAAATAATTTATATCTCACGAGCAAGTGACCGAGAAGATTCAGGTAAAGATCTCATTCTGGAATTAGATTCTAGTGATAGTTAAAATGAGGCTGGGACTTCTTTATTTGACACTGACAATGACGTATCAACCGTGTCTGACGAGTCGGCAAGTTATCATCCCCCTTTGTCCGCCTCTGTACCGTAACGGTTAGGGTAATTAGCTGCCGTTCTCCGTAGCCTGGGTTTGATTCCCGGTACTGGCATAAATTTAAGAATGGCAGGAGGGCTGGTATGTGGTTGAAATGGTACATGCAGCTCACCTCCATTGGGGGTGTGCCTTAAAAGAGCTGCACCATCTCAGGATGAGGACACAAGTTTTTTTTTTATCCCCCTTTACCAAAGTTCATGGCCAATGCAGGTTTAAATATCAACGTTCAGAACAGTGACAATGTGATGTGTTAAGCCAATAAAAGTTTGTCAGAGGATTTTATTACATACTAGAATCCAATATCAGACTCTTATTAAGCTATAATGTGGAAGTCCAGGTCAAAAACAGAATTAGGACTGAAATATACACATACGAAGAAATGTTAAAATTAATTAACTGTATAACGAAACAAACTTTTATAGAAAATAAGAAGACTGAAAATGTAACCTGGACGCAAACGTTAAGATTCAGGTTATGTATCTCTTTTTGTCTAGTACTATTTACGAGGATGCGCGTTAAGGCGAAAGTAAAGTTTATATTCGTAATTAATGCCACTGATACAGCATAGGATCATTTTATTATTAACTAGCTGATGTACCCGTGCTTCGCTACGGGATACTCAGAAAGACTGACTTTGTGGTTTTCCTAACTGAAATCAACATAGGCCATTACAAAAACGTAAGTATGAATGCAGCGATTAAAAGCAATGCTATCATATAAAATACTCGATCAAATGGAAAGCCGCACGTTTTATCACTTTTAACGAACAGTGCTGCGGTTAGATTGCAGTGCCAATCTAATAGTCCAAAGTTCCAGAGCTGGGATGACCAGGCCGCAGATTGCCATGAACACTCAGCTGCCATTATTCCGCTAAATATGCACACTGTTCATTCCAATCAGTGCCTCAGAGTAGGGATTGAATAGCCCGAATTCTATGATGATCAAGTGTGTTACGTACCAGTAGCATCAGAAAATTTATAAACCAGGGGAATGGCATGCTACAGAAGAAAGTTATCTAACTCCCCAGCTACTTCCCATCAATATTCAGGCAGGCTGTTACACTCTGTACGACTAGGTGAGTTGACCGTGTGGTTAGCGGTGCGCAGCTGTGAGCTTGCAACCGAGAGATAATGGATTAACCCCATTGTCGGCAGCGCTGAAGATGGTATTCCGTGGTTTCCCACTTTCACACCAGTCAAAGGGTAGGCCTGTACCTTAATTAAGGCCTAAGGCACTCCTAGCCCTTTCCTATCCCATCGTCGCCATAAAACCTATCTATGTCGGTGCGACGCAAATCAAATAAAAATACTCTGTACGCAGCAGTAATCCTGTCTACCGAAGATGAGGGGCAACAGAAGACACAATGCACATCACGACAAACAATGGTCAATGTAATGTTATTGTTGATCAATGTTATGAGCTTTCTATATTGTAGGCCTTCACATTTAGTTTTCTTTCGACTCTGTGATTTGTAAAATATTTTATACCATAAACTGTAGTTTCTTATTCTTTGACTTTACATACCGATTTTCATTAAATACTGTTTACCCATTTTCTCGTTACTCGGCGCTGATATGGACTTAGTAACAAAAATCCAAATTCATGAATATCTTTGTGATCATAGCCAGTATGGTAACAATGTATAAGACATGAATAATAGGAAATTTAATACTATATAACCTTAGATATGTAGCATTCATCGATTACACCTCTAATAAGAAATATTTGAGAATTACATTTTAGGCCTTCTCCTAAGCTACCATTTCACTCAGCGTGAATAAAATAATTTACAGCCTAGACTATAACGACTTATTTCCTGACTTTGCATAGCGATTTTCATCAAGATAGGACTACTAATAACAACAATATTTGAGAATTAAATTTTAGGCCTTCCCCTAAACTACCATTTTTCTCAGTGTGAATACAATTATTGATAGCCTAGATTGTAGCAACTTATTCCCCAACTTTTCATACCCATTTTCTTTAAAATACGACCACGAATAACATAAATAGTTGAGAATTTAATTTTAGGCCTTCCCCTAAACTACCATTTCACTCAGCGTGACTAAAATGATTCATAGCCTAGATTGTAGAGGCTCATCTCCCGACTTCACATACCGATTTTCATTAGACCACTAATAACATAAATAGTTGAGAATTCAATTTTAGGCCTTCCCCTAAACTACCATTTCACTCAGTGTGAGTAAAATGATTTATAGCCTAGATTGTAGAGGCTTCACATACCGATTTTCATTAAATTCTCTTATACAGTTTTCTCGTGATGCGTGTACAGACAGACAGACAGACAGACAGACAGACAGACAGACAGACAGACAGACAGACAGACAGACAGACAGACAGACAGACAGACAGACAGAAATTACGGAAAAGTAAAAAGTGCATTTTCTTGTTACTATGGACATGGCCGATACAGAAATACCATTATTTTCAAATTCTGAGCAATGTACAGACAAAACTCTTATTTTATATATATAGATGTTTGTGATAAGAAAAATCTGTATGCAGAACAGGTAATTAGTAGCGCGCCACGCCCATTCACGAAGTATTCAGTAATGCTGACATGGACACCAGTTTTAGTGTCAGAAATGAAGCAATTTTTAGGGCTAATGTTCATTACTGGTATTATTAGGAAGCCAGATATAAAAATTTACTGGGAAGAGAATCCCACTTTTGAAACTCCAATTTTTTCTAAAACAATGCCTAGGAACCGCTTTGAAAGTATAATGTCCTTCCTTCATTTCAATGACAGCAGCACGACATTGCAGGTAGGCTCTATAAAATTAAGCTGATACTAGAACAGCTTGGTGAGTGTACGCCCCAGAGCAAAACCTGTCACTAGATGAAGGAATGCTGGCTTGGAGAGGGCACCTTTGATTCCAGCGCAGCATCTAAAAATCGCTGGGCTGCGAGAGACAGTGTCCATGGACAGAGCTGGAGCGAATGTGTTAAAAAGAATCAATGGAAAATGGTAAATAAAAATGTAAACAGCCTATGGGATTGGGTTTAGAGCAAATGTTGAGGAGTGTGAAAACAGGTATGTACCTTTAAAGGTGGTAAGGATTGGGAAAGACCCACTATAACACAGAAATAAAGAGATTAAGAAGGGGGTGCAGGTTAGAGCGAAATAGAGTTAGGAATGGTTGTGGAGTAAGACGAGATTAAAGAAACTTACTAGGAAACTGAATTTAACAGAAAGGCCAGCTAACATGATGGCAAACATAATTGGCAGTCATATGAATTTCAATGAAAAATGGAAGGGTATGTATAAGTACCTCAAGGCAAAAACAGGTTCCAAGTAAGACATCCAAGCTTTTTTTTTTTTTTTACAATGTGATGTCTGTCACACAGAAACTGATAGGTTTTATGATGACGATGGGATAGGCATGGGGTAGGAGTGGACAGAAAGCAGCCGTGGCCTTATTAAGGTACAGCCCCAGGATTTGCCTGGTGAGAACATGGGACACCACAGAAAACCATCTTCAGGGCTGCTGACACCAGGGATCATTAATGAATAAGAGGGGTGTATATGTGAGGACTTACAGAAGGCTGAAGTGTTCAGTCGGCAGTATATAAACATAGTTGGATGTGAGGATAATGTCCAGGAAGAGAAGGTTACTAATACTGGCAAAGTACCGTACTGAAGTTTACCTATGATAGTAACGATATTTACAAAAAGATACTAAAGTTGAAAGCTAGAAAAGCAGCTGGGATTGATAGGAATTCTGAGGATATACTAAAGGTAATAGGTTGGGATATAGTACCACATCTGAAATATTTATCTGATATTCTTTGCATGACCAGGCGAGTTGGCCGTGCGGTCAGGGGCACGTGGCTGTGAGCTTGGATCCAGGAGATAGTGGGTTCGAATCCCACTGTCGGCAGCCCTGAAGATGGTTTTCCGTGGTTTCCCATTTTCATACCAGGCAAATGCTGGGACTGTACCCTTAATTAAGGCCACAGCTGCTTACTTTCAACTCCTAGGCCTTTCCTATCCCATCGTCACCATAAGACGTATCTGTGTCGATGCAACGTAAAAAAAAAAAAAAAGAAAGAAAAAGAGATAGCACACAACTCGAGCTTTTGGCACTTTCAACAAGTTTCCTCACTCGCATTCTTTCCAATTAGTTTTATTATGTTATCTTTATATTTGTTTTGTAATAACTTACATTTAGCAGGGTAATTACACATTGCACTTCCAATGATACACAATAAAAAATTACCTACTTATATTAATTTAGTAAATCATTTTGAATTAGGGGTGTCACTATGTTAACTCTGTCAGTCGCGCTCTAATTTCGACACGGTAAGTCACGCGGCATCTAGGAGGCGCCATTGTGTTTTAAAAATACATTTCCTGTAGATATGTTTGGACATAATTGAGTTAAATAATGTTGACATTCCTTTTACTCTTATTTCCATTGTTATCAGCAACAATAAAGTCCTGCATGTTGTTTTACCTAGTTTCAAATATTACAAGAATACCCAGCGTCATATCTCTTAGGTAGTCTTTATTTCACATGCAATAATATACTCAACAATAAGAACTATAGCATGATATACTGTAACCTTGTTCACAGAATTTTTTATAATAATAATAATAATAATAATAATAATAATGTAAAAACAGAAAAGTATGCAATGTATTACAAAACTAAAGAAAAAATACAGAATGAACTGTTCAGCTTTCCTTTTATTTTCCCAAGTCTAGATGTTCGAAGCATTCATGACAATCATTCTTCTGTGTTCCGGAGAGAAACGTTTCTTACACTTCTTGCAACTGTGCCTTTTCATTCTAGTGATCCTTTTCAGTTTAGCAAGCTTGCAAGTGTCACATCTTTTCTTTTCAGCAAGTGGAGGAAGGGTAGTTCCAGTGGCTATTGCTACTTTGTCTTGCTCTGCAAGGTAGGTACTTTTCAAGTTGAAATGCAGTGTCAAATGGAGACCTGTTGGATTCATGCTCCTTCGCCTAATCTTTTCTGACACTAACTGCTCAGATAGTGTTTTGAAAAACAGTCTCCTCCTACCGACATTCATTCCGCTCCCAATAGCCACTACTTGAGCATTTATGTCAGCTACATTCAACATAGCAAAGAAAATAACTAGTGGCCAACGTGTAGTATTTCGGGCTACAATGTAACTCCCACACATTTTATCCACGACATCTACAGTACTCCACCCTTTGTCCCGCTGTAGCATGACATAATTATAAGTTTGTATTTTCTCCAGTTTCATCATCATTCGAGTCGTCATCTAAATGATGACTGAAAACGAGTAGGACAATTCTGTTTTTCTTAGGAACATAGGAGATTAAAGTGGCATGTTCATTGAAACCAAACATTGATGACGTTACCGCCCTTTGTTTCACATTCATACGCTCAGCTGGCAGACATCTTTTATTCTTTCTAATGGTGCTGACATAAGATAATCTCTTCTTCAACTATCAAGTTCAAGTCTATGAATCAATTATCCGTCATAATATTACGACCTGTGTTATAGATAGGCTGTGCCAACCGCTTAACAAAATCTGATGGTTTATTACCGACATGAAACGACCCCTCTGGCTGTTTCCCTGGTTAAATTTCCAAATTATGATAACAAAGTTTTTGCTTCCACTAGGGCGTATATTTTTGTTCTGTATTGGGCTGGTTTTGATGCGATATAGGCCTACTGCTTAAACCGGATCTTCCACGAAAGACTTCAAGTTTTCATCTATTATTACGAACGTCCCAAGGGAATAGTTCTTCTTACAGTTGTCAACAAATGATTGAAATACTTCCCGGATAGCTGCCAAGTTGTCTAACTTCTTACGCTTCTCTCTTGTAACCCTGTCGTCAAAACGAAAGCGACGAAGCAAAAATGTAAAACGCCTCAAATTCATAACAAAGAGGAATTTTCCCACTCCATTGTTGTCCGTGCCCCACAAGTCCCACAGCATTATTTTGTTGCCATGTAAAATACCAGCCAAATATAAAAGTCCTAAGAATGCTTTAATTCAATAATATCATTTACTTTCACATCTCTTTCCCTTTGAAAATGTCCTTTTACTTGTTCTATATACTGATTTGTATATCGAACGATATTATGTAACCTTTTGTCAATTATAAACAATTTCCAACACTTGCCTTCATCTTTTACGTGACGTGCATCACCAATAACGCCTGGCAGTTTGGTGAGCAAATTATGTGGGGGTGTTTTCTTCCTACAATTAGATTCAGGGTGCTTAACCCATTTTGTGTTTCCATCCTTCCCTGCATAAAACAGGATGTCCCTGAGAAGTGATTCATTTTCCGCTCTACTTTCCTCAGTATCGGAGATGTCTTCTCTGCTCTCAGCCGAAAGATCTTCAGTGTCAGTAACACTGTCCTCTTCATTCTGTTGCACTTTGTCAAAATTATCATCAGTAAGTAAACTGTCCATTAATTTCAAGTCAGTAGGATTGTTAAATTTAAAAAAAACCTGATGGTTACCAGCCATACTAAAAACATGGGAGGTTTAGGTCATGTGGCATCCGGTAGGTACCAGCGCTCAGTATCCCAACACTAATGTTACCAACAATGACAACTTCTCAGCTGTATTGTAAGACACTGGCAGCTATGAAGATACTGTGCGTGTAGGTTTACTAGATGCATGCGCTGTGAAGTAGGGCACGAAAAACTAGCTCTGGCGCCTTCTGTACATGGCACGACCGACGGAGGGTTAATTATAGTAAGCAGATGCTTGACGTTCAAAAACGTGTTAATTATTATTCAAGTCTTACACTTTCAACCATATGACAAAACGCGTGTTTTAGAAAGAAGAATAGCAAATCCAGCACATGATACAGGTGGGGTAACAGAAGGATGGAGTCTTGAAGACATTAATTGATTACTTCGTGATGGAAATTGCAAGTCGCAGTTGATGGATGACTCTACCGGGAAAAGCATTTGGCCGAGACTATCCAGCAGTGGTAGCGACAATGTGAGAAAACATGAAAGAAAAAAGAAAATAAGAGAGAAGGAAATAAAAGTATCGAAATTAAAAGATAAAAATGTACAGGAGATATTGAAATAAGAAAAAAGAAAATAAGAGAGAAGGAAATAAAAGTATCGAAATTAAAAGATAAAAATGTACAGGAGATATTGAAATAACAAACTCCAGCGATGGAAGTTGGAAGTGTGGAAGTGTCCAAGTTTAAAGACACATGTGTAAACTGTGCAGAGAACATATATATGTCAGAACATCTCGTCGCTACCGGGACAAAACCTCCTATGTGAAATATTTTAGCTTAGATCTTTGGGTGGTTCTTGTTTGTGGGTTACTGTAGTCACGTCCTAGTTCGTGAACCATGGGCAACGGCTGAGTGGCCTAGTAAGTGGTCCTGAGAGTCGGGATACCAGTTGCTATGGAATGGGAGTGGGCATCTCGGACATATTCTGAGTCGTGGCCCTCCTTGTGCTCAGGCGGCTAGGACTATACAATCTACCGGTGGTCCATTACCCGTTAGAGGAGAGATCCTCACTTGGACTATGTGCAAGTAGGGTAGCATCCTGCTTCATGAATTTACCGAGCTCAGAACATTTTAAGCAAGCCTCGGACCTATGGGAGTAATGGAGTCCCACTCCCATTTGACAGGCGAGGGACTCCTTGGAAACAACTTGGCGAATGAAATGGAATTCCATGGGGAGCTATCAATATTAATGGGGCTTATGGAAGAAAGAAAGAAAGTAGAACTGGCTGAGTCAGCAAAGAGGATGCATCTGGATGTGCTAGGAGTAAGTGATATTCGGGTAAGGGGAGATAACGAGGAAGAGAGAGGAGATTATAAAGTGCACTTGACAGGTGTTAGGAAAGGAAGGGCAGAGTCTGGGGAAGGGCTCTTTATCAGGAATACCGTTGCACGCAACATAATTTCTGTTAGGCACGTAAATGAGCTAATGATGTGGGTAGATTTGTCAGTTAGAGGAATTAGGACTAGAATTGTCTCCGTGTATTCACCATGTGAGGGTGCAGATGAAGATGAAGCATTGAGTGACATCGTGGTCAGGGTCAACAGCAAGGATAGAATAGTGCTAATGGGCGATTTCAAAGCGAGGGTTGGGAATAGAACTGAAGAATACGAAAGGGTGATTGGTAAATGTGGGGAAGATATGGAAGCTAATGGGAATGGGAAGCGTTTGCTGGACTTCTGTGCTAGTATGGGTTTAGCTGTCATGAATACATTCTTCAAGCATAAGGCTATTCACCGCTACACATGGGAGGCTAGGGGTACCAGATCCATAATAGACTATATCTTAACCGACTTTGAATTCAGGAAATCTGTTAGGAATGTACGCGTTTTCCAGGGATTTCTCGATGATACAGACCACTATCTGATCTGTAGTGAAATAAGTATCTCTAGGCCTAGGGTAGAGAAAGTGAAATCTGTCTGCAAACGAATAAGGGTAGAAAATCTCCAGGACGAGGAAATTAGAGAGAAGTACATGGATATGATTAGTGAGAAGTTTCGAACAGTAGACAGTAAGCAGGTTCACGATATAGAAAGTGAATGGGTGGCATACAGGGATGCTGTAGTAGAAACAGCAAGGGAATGCTTAGGAACAACGGTGTGTAAAGATGGGAAAAGGCGAACATCTTGGTGGAATGATGAAGTGAGAGCAGCTTGTAAACGTAAAAAGAAGGCATATCAGAAATGGCTCCAAACAAGGGCCGAGGCAGACAGGGATTTGTATGTAGATAAAAGAAACAGAGCGAAACAAATAGTTGTTGAATCCAAAAAGAAGTCATGGGAAGATTTTGGTAACAACCTGGAAAGGCTAGGTCAAGCAGCAGGGAAACCTTTCTGGACAGTAATAAAGAATCTTAGGAAATGAACAGTGTTTTGAGTAATTCAGGTGAACTCATAATAGATCCCAGGGAATCACTGGAGAGGTGGAGGGAATATTTTGAACATCTTGTCAATGTAAAAGGAAATCATCCTGGTGGTGTTGTGGACAGCCAATCTCATGGGGAGGAGGAAAATGATGTTGGTGAAATTATGCTTGAGGAAGTGGAAAGGATGGTAAATAAACTCCATTGTCATAAGGCAGCAGGAATGGATGAAATTAGACCTGAAATGGTGAAGTATAGTGGGAAGGCAGGGACGAAATGGCTTCATAGAGTAGTAAGATTAGCATGGAGTGTTGGTAAGGTACCTTCGGATTGGACAAAAGCAGTAATTGCACCTATCTATAAGCAAGGGAACAAGAAAGATTGCAACAACTATCGAGGTATCTCATTGATTAGTATACCAGCCAAAGTATTCACTGGCATCTTGGAAGGGAGGGTGCAATCAGTCATTGAGAGGAAGTTGGATGAAAATCAGTGTGGTTTCAGACCACTGAGAGGCTGTCAGGATCAGATTTTCAGTATGCACCAGGTAATCGAAAAATGCTACGAGAGGATTAGGCAGTTGTGTTTATGTTTGGTAGATCTAGAGAAAGCATATGACAGGGTACCGAGGGAAAAGATGTTCGCCATACTGGGGGACTATGGAATTAAAGGTAGATTATTAAAAGCAATCAAAGGCATTTATGTTGATAATTGGACTTCAGTGAGAATTGATAGTAGAATGAGTACTTGGTTCAGGGTACTTACAGGGGTTAGACAAGGCTGTAATCTTTCACCTTTGCTGTTCGTAGTTTACATGGATCATCTGCTGAAAGGTATAAAACCGAGCTCGATAGCTGCAGTCGCTTAATTGCGGCCAGTATCCAGTATTCGGGAGATCGTGGGTTCGAACCCCACTGTCGGCAGCCCTGAAGATGGTTTTCCGTGGTTTCCCATTTTCACGCTGGGGCTGTACCTTGATTATGGCCACGGCCTGCTTCCTTCCCACTCCTAGCCCTTCCCTGTCCCATCGTCGCCATAAGACCTATCTGTGTCGGTGCGGTGTAAAAAAAAAAAAAAAAGAGAAGAGAAAGGTATAAAATGGCAGGGAGGGATTCAGTTAGGTGAAAATGTAGTAAGCAGCCTGGCCTATGCTGATGACTTGGTTTTAATGGCAGATTGTCCCGAAAGCCTGCAGTCTAATATCTTGGAACTTGAAAATAGGTGCAATGAGTATGGTATGAAAATTAGCTTCTCGAAGACTAAATTGATGTCAGTAGGTAAGAAATTCAACAGAATTGAATGTCAGATTGGTGATACAAAGCTAGAACAGGTCGATAATTTCAAGTATTTAGGTTCTGTGTTCTCCCAAGATGGTAATATAGAAAGTGAGATTGAATCAAGGTGTCGTAAAGCTAATGCAGTGAGCTCGCAGTTGCGATCAACAGTATTCTGTAAGAAGGAAGTGAGCTCCCAGACGAAACTATCTTCACATTGGTCTCTTTTCAGACCAACTTTGCTTTACGGGAGCAAAAGCTGGGTGGACTCAGGATATCTTATTCATTAGTTGGAAGTAACAGACATGAAAGTAGCCAGAATGATTGCTGGTACAAACACGTGGGAACAATGGCAGGAGGGTACTCGGAACGAGGAGATAAAGGCTAATTTAGGAATGAACTCGATGGATGAAGCTGTACGCATAAACTGGCTTCGGTGCTGGGGTCATGTGAGGCGAATGTAGGAGGATAGGTTACCTAGGAGAATAATGGACTCTGCTATGGAGGTAAGAGAAGTAGAGGTAGACCAAGATGACGATGGTTAGACTCGGTTTCTAACAATTTAAAGATAAGAGGTATAGAACTAAATGAGGCCACAACACTAGTTGCAAATCGAGGATTGTGGCGACGTTTAGTAAATTCACAGAGGCTTGCAGACTGAACGCTGAAAGGCATAACAGTCTATAATGATAATGTATGTATGTATGTATGTAGATCTTTGGCCAGTAAGATTCTGTCATCTAAGGTGCAATATTGTGTGAACATTGTCAAGGCATTCTCGCTTTTCATAATGTATGTGCTGCGGGTCAGTATATCTCCAAAAATATTTTCACATAGGAGGTTTTGTCCCGGCAACGACGATCTGCAAGAGTAAAAGAAAAGGAAAGACCATGGTGGAAAGAGACAGTGAAGGAAGTTGTGAAAGAAAATAAGAAAGTAAGGCAATGAAGTGTTAATAGATTAAAAAGAGATAAAAATGAAATAATTGCAGAAAAGAGGATAGCTGGGAGAAATTCACAAGATATATGGGCTTGTAAGAAGCAAGAGAAGAGTATGCATAAAGATGAGGAAAGATGAAGGTTGACAATTATTAATACAACCAAAAAAAACAAAAAATAAAAAATAAAGAAAGCATGTTAAGATTATTTTGACAAATTCCTGACTTGTGAAAAATAGAGTGCAAGAGACAATACTGCTACAGTATGGAGACACAGAAAACGATATAACAATGTTAACAGTGGAATCAAGAGTTAAAAGGATAAAAATGAGGAAAGCAATACACACTGATGAAATCCATATGCGGCTGATACCTAAAGGAACAAAACTAAAGAAAACAAACAGTGGATGGAGGGAGGAAGTTGGAGAAGTACCATAAATACCCCGACCCAGCTGGATAAGGAGAAATGATGATAGAAATAAATGAGTTTATGGAAAGCAACATGGCACTGATGGTTTATTCACTGTAGAAACTAGTCAACTTCACATTCTTTGTTTGCTAATTTCATGATGATAATGTTTAAAGGGGCCTAACATCTAGGTCATTGGCCCTGCTATTTTCATGGCCTGAAAACAAAATTCGGGACTTTTTCATTACTTTCATGACCTGTAGACACCCTGTAACTGGTTGGATAGAAGACAGTTCGGGTTTAGGAAAATTTATTCCAGTGAGACTCTACTTGTAGGACTCCAGCAAGATAGAGCAGATATTTTACATCCTGGAGGTCAAATGAACTATACTGCTACTGATCTATCCAAGGCTTTTGATATACCGAGCGAGTTGGCCATGCAATTAGTTTTGCACAGCTGTGAGCTTGCATTTGGGATGGTTTTCCATGGTTTCCCATTTTCACACCAGGCTGTATTTTAATTAAAGCACTGAACATTTTGTTTTCCGTGGTTTCCCATTTTCACACCAGAAAAATGCTGGGGCTGTACCTCAATTAAGGACACGGCCACTTCCTCCCCATTCCTAGACCTTTCGTATCCCATCGTCGCCATAAGACCTACCTGTGTCGGTGCGACGTAAAATAAATTGTATAAAAAATGTTAACTTTAAATAAGGCCATAGCTGCTTCCTTCCCATGCTGTCTACCGTTAGTATAAGACCCATCTGTGTTAGTGCAACGTATTAAAAAAAAAAAAAAAAAAAAAGAGCAGCCTTTGATAAGGTATACATGGGGGACTGCTGACAAAAATGAGGGCTAATAGACTAAACAAAAGAGTTCTTGAATGGGTGGCTAAATTTCTAGAGTTACAGTAGGCAAAGCATTATCTGATCCTGTAACAATTAACAGGGGGATTCGACAGAGCAGTATTATTGGACCTTTATGTTTTCTTATGTATATAAATTATATGAGTAGAGAACTGAAATCACAGATAAGGAATTTTACAGATGATGTAAAAAGACCTTGACAATATAGTGAGATGAGATGAGATAGTATAATGGTAAATGAAAAGTCAGGTTGTAAGTTTCATCACAAGAAAAGTCCTCTCAATTTCAATTACTGTATTGATTGGGTGAATGTACCTCACGGGGATCACTGGGGTTAATATAATGAAGGATCTTCATTGCAGAAATCACACATCATATGGTTATGAGAGTATTCAAGAGTTGCATTACTGTAATGATTTAAAGGAGTGGATATGTAAGTCTCTGGCTGTTGTTGTTGTTTGAGTCATCAGTCCATAGACTGGTTTGATGCAGTCTCCATGCCACCCTATCCTGTGCTAACCTTTTCATTTCTACGTAACTATTGCATCCTTCATCTGCTCTAATCTGCTTATCATATTCATACCTTGGTCTACCCCTACCGTTTTTACCACCTACACTTCCTTCAAAAACCAACTGAACAAGTCCTGGGTGTCTTAAGATGTGTCCTATCATTCTATCTCTTCTTCTCGTCAAATTTAGCCAAATCGATCTCCTCTCACCAATTCGATTCAGTATCTCTTCATTCGTGATTCGATCTATCCATTTCACCTTCAGCATTCTTCTGTAACACCACATTTCAAAAGCTTCTATTCTCTTTCTTTCTGAGCTAATTATCGTCCATGTTTCACTTCCATACAATGCCACGCTCCACACGAAAGTCTTCAAAAACATCTTTCTAATTCCGATATCAATGTTTGAAGTGAGCAAATTTCTTTTCTTAAGAAAGCTCTTCCTTGCTTGTGCTAGTCTGCATTTTATGTCCTCCTTACTTCTGCCATCGTTAGTTATTTTACTACCCAAGTAACAATATTCATCTACTTCCTTTAAGACTTCATTTCCTAATCTAATATTTCCTGCATCACCTGCCTTCATTTGACTGCACTCCATTACTTTTGTTTTGGACTTATTTATTTTCATCTTGTACTCCTTACCCAAGACTTTATCCATACCATTCAGCAACTTCGAGATCTTCTGCAGTCTCAGATAAAATAACAATATCATCGGCAAATCTCAAGGTTTCGATTTCCTCTCCTTGGACTGTGATTCCCTTTCCAAATTTCTCTTTGATTTCCTTTACTGCCTGTTCTATATAAACATTGAAAAGGAGAGGGGACAAACTGCAGCCTTGCCTCACTCCTTTCTGGATTGCTGCTTCTTTTTCAAAGCCCTCGATTCTTATTACTGCAGACTGATTTTTATACAGATTGTAGATAATTCTTCGTTCTCGGTATCTGATCCCTATCATCCTCAGAATCATAAATAGCTTGGTCCAATCAACATTATCGAATGCCTTTTCTAGATCTACGAATGCCATGTACGTGGGCTTGTCCTTCTTGATTCGATCCTCTAAGATCAGACGTAAAGTCAGGATTGCTTCACGTGTTCCTACATTTCTTCTGAAGCCAAATTGATCTTCTCCCAACTCAGCTTCAACTTGTTTTTTCCATTCTTCTGTAAATAATGCGTGTTAAAATTTTGCAGGCATGAGATACTAAACTAATGGTGCGGTAGTTTTCACACCGAACTCAATTCCAGAATGGTTCCATGGTATGGGACCCATGCCAGGATTAAAGGAAAGCAGCACGATTTGTTCTGGATGTATCCAACAAAAGAGTAGTGTTATGAAAATGTTGCAAAGTTTGGGCTGGAAAGACTTTGAGACAATCTGCTTGACTACGCAGAATGTTCTGAGCTGTCATTAGAGAGATGGATTGGAGTGTCGTTAGTAAATGAATAAGCTTGAGCAGAGCTTTTAAAGATAGGAAAGATCACAGCACAAAGATAAAGTTCGAATTCAAAGGGACAAATTGGGGGCAAACATTCATTTATAGGAAGTAGAATTAGGGATTGGGCTGATTTGCAAAGGGAAATGTTCGATAAATTTCCAAGTTCTTTGAAGTCATTAACCCGTTAAAGCCCAATGTCACCTATTATCGGCACACTTTATCTTGGTGCATTTGTATACGGGGGTGAGGAGTAAGGAGGGAGCTGTCCCCGTTCTGATAGGGCTGCCAACTGAATGAAAATGAAATATGAATTGAATCGAGAATATGATCGATCAATATGATGTTTCTAAACCGTTATTATCTTAAGCCAACAACTATATCACATACACATTATATAACATTTCTTGATGCGAATCTTGTTCCTAGCATGAATTCTATACTTTGGCTTTGCTGTGTAAACAACAACAGTACTAGTACGTAAAGTGTACGCCAGATGTCACACAACGATGCTTAAGCGATTCATAGTTTGTGTTTCAAAAGTTGCCAGTATGAATCTCGAAGATTACCGAGGTTGACCGATTCAGCACTAGGGTGTAAATGCACCAAGATAAACTGTGCCGATAATACAGGTGACACTTAATAACATTTCCTGCTCATCAGGCTACTTGAACTTCTCTGCCTGTTGGAAGTATTTAAAGAGAGGTCTTATAATTTGAAATGGATCATTTTTGAACTCGCAGCCTGCACTGGTCAATCAGCTCTCGCTCAGATGAAAGAGGAAACAGATTGGACTGAAGTGGAGAAGCAACTGAAAGTTTTATGGTATTTAAAGCGTGTGTTAAAAGGTAATTTCATTTTGCATTTTATGCATGTAAATTGCTCAAATGTTCAGTAATTAAAGTGACACATTCTTAAGCAGAATATTATAATTTAAGGTTATGTTATTGCCGTGAAAAGGCATGGTGTCACCTAGAGGTGACATTGGTCACATGAAGCAGGCCTTTTTGCTCATAATATCCAATATTCACTTTGTGTTTTCTCCCTCTTTTCAATCTTATACTGGATGAGGTACTAGAAATGTTGGAAGATGGCAGTAATACTGCACCATCTATAGATGTCATTATGTTTCCTCCAAATGACGGACATTTTACGGATGAGGAAAGTGGCGATGAAGCAACTAATTCTGTCGATATCAATCCCCTTCCTGGTAGAATGTTGAGGTTGACAGTGGAAATAAATGTGATATCAGCAGATGATGGTTTTCAGATACCTTCTAATGAAATGCAGCAGGAATCGGGTCTTTCTAGGACAAATAAACCAGCATCTTCTAAGAAAAAATACAATATGTTGTGGGCAGATACAGACAGGAATTTTATTTTCCAATTGAGTGAGGTGACGTGCATGAGGAACCTTTTGAATATGACACACCGCAACTGCCTCCAGATCAGTGTTTTCAGTTACTGTTCATTGAAGAATAATCTCATTGTGAAGATGTCCTAGCTACAGTATATGCTCTGTTCAGGAACCATGTGTTAGACATGAATTCAGATGATATAAGGGTTTATATTGTTGTACTACTGGTGATCGGCTGAATGAATTTGCAAAACTATAATAATGTTTTGAGAATTAAAATCAGATGTTTTCAATAACTTAGTTTCCAACAGCATGAGAAGAAATACATTTCCAGAAATTCACCAGTATTTGCATCCTTCAGATAATATGAATATCCCCTACCCCACCCCCCAACCCCTCAACGACAAACTTTGCAAGGTATGAGCATACTTAAAATTTCTAAATCAAAACTTTGGTCAGTAATTTGAAGAGATCTGTAACTGATCTTGCAGTGGATGAAACAATGGTTCCCATTATAGTCGTTCAGTACCAAGTAACATATCCACGGAAAACCTCTACGGTTCCTTCATAAACTGTGGACAATTGCTACACGATTTGATTACCTAATAGCCTTCAAGTCTTACCAAGGATCTAAATGGGCTCAGCATCCTGGACAGTCCAAATATGCGTTAGGGGCAACAATTGTCCTCGCACTTGAAAGTAGACTACCAGCAAGCTGCAAACTGTAACTATACTGACCAATGTCACCTACAGATGACACCCCTGTATTTTAACACGTTTCCCGTAGATTCTGTTATTGTTTTGTATTTATTTTCGTAATGGTTCCTAACATAATCTGAAAGGAAATACATCGATTTATTTCGTAGATTGTGTTTGGGCTTTGACGGGTTAAAGAAAGGACTAGATAAACAACTGATAGGGAATCTGCCATGTGGACGACAGCCCTAATGCAGATTAGTGATGATTATTTGAAAAGAGCATAGTATGGCAGGTATTAAGACGATGCCCCCCCCCCAAGCCTGTCTTAGGAGTGAGAAGATAATGAATGCTACTGTTTAATAAAATCCCCATGAAGGGTAAGCAATGAGGTCGTACCCTTTATTGGTGTGTACATGTCTTGGATAGTGACAAACACCACTGGTCTAACATGTCACGAGTGCTTAGTAAAGAGCATCTCGAAGGGAGCATGACCTCACACAGTGCGGCCACTGTTCCATGAGAGACCCTTAGTCTATTAAGAGATAAGAATTTCATAGTGTTCCGTATTGAGTATGCTAACCAAGCAAAACGAAAAGCCTTCCATTATATGGGCTTAATGATTAAGATTGCTAAGTTAGGAAAGGACACCGACTTCCTGAAACAATGCATTTCCTTTAACCTTACTCCTATACTCCGCACGGCTCTACTTCTAAATTGACGTTTTGGTGGATTTTGGCTCTGTCTGGTGGTTATACGCTGAAGCATAAGCATCTAACCAATCCCAAGCTGCTATTCATATCGATTTATATCGGCAGAGCACGATCTCGAAACTCAGTTGCCAACTCTAATATTTACATTCGCCACGTGGTTAACCTATCTCGCTCAGCGTGTATGGTATTCGGTACGCTTCGCGATCTTTCGCATTTTCCTTCAGTAAATAGTGTGTTTTTTCACATTGTTGGAGGGTTCTAGTGACTGCGATCAGTGGAGTGTTCCCTTTGTAGGCCATAACCTCCTTCCTGTGCCAGCCGTTAGCGGTGAGTGATGTTTTACTTCCTCATTCTCTTTTATTCTTAATAATATATTCTCTTATTAGTGTCAGATGTTGTTAGTAAGTGTTGTTTTGTGAATTTGTTTTCAATCCATATTCATTAGTTTTTCTGAGTACGGTATTACATTTTACAAGGGGTGTTTACCGCGGTCGTATTGCATCAGCTGTTCTCGCGGGCGTAGCGCGCTGGCAACAGAGGAAAGGTGATGCTCATTTGTTTTGCGAAACTCCAATTTAGAAGTAAGGCCGGGCGGAGTATAAATTTCTTCAAGGTTGTGTTAAAAAATCACATTCTTCTCCTCCTCACAAACTTCAATGCACAGTGCTCCCTAAAGATTTTAATGCTTCACTAACAGCAACTAACAGAATTATTTTAACTTTGCGTTTTATTTATTTGTGCATTGTTTTACACTTACTTGTGATCGGCTGATGATGACCAAGAATACTGGTCGAAACCGGTACCAATTTAAATTAAATCGGACTGTAAACTTACATTTCTTATTTTAATAGTATTGTAAGGTTGAACCATTTTATATCTTCTTTTAACTTAATAGTGGGCCCTTAGTCTAATTAATAATAATAATAACAACAGTGTCAAATAAGTTACATTCGGAAGTACTGTTTACAAGTTTTTAGTGTTCCCCAGTGGATAATGAAATATTATCTGTGTTAAATTATGGGAGCGATGCCATAATGAACAATTTCAGGCAACAGTAGATTTCCTTCACCGCCTCCTTTGAAAATGTTCATTTCATGATGTTTCACTATAAAGTATAAAGATACTATTTAGGGCAGGTTGGTGGATCTGCAGTAATGGCAATGAACACTTTTGTCTCTAACTACAAGGATAGATTTATAAGATTCTACTCCTGAAATTGTGTACTTTATGCCTAAGGCTTTCACTGAAATTCAACCAATGAGAAGAAAAGCAGATTACTGACAGTAAGAAAAGAACAATAACAAGGAATAAATAGGTGTGCAGCAATATTGGGAAATGAATAAAACATTCTCAAAATTACCTGGCAAGTACTGCTGTCCTTGCATCTGAGCAGCGGCTGCAGCTGCTGCTGCATTGGCTTGTGGATAACTTGCAGGGTACCAGTATCCCATCTGTTGTCCGTATCCATAGGAGTATTGAGTGTTAGCAGGAGGTTGTCCTTGAACTTGCATGTGATTCTGATCTGATGACTCCTTCCCCCAGAAACACTTCACTGTTGTTCCATTGACTTCAGTGTTATGAGTAGCTTCAATAGCACGAGCAGCAGAATCTTTGGTTGAAAATCTAATGAAGGCATAACCTTTATCCTTGAATATTCGGATATCTAGAATAGTGCCAAATGAAGAGAAAGTTTTATGCATTAGGTCTTCTGTTAGTTCATTATTCATGAATCCTCCACAGTATACTGTAGTGTTTGTGGGGCTCGACTGGTTGTATACTTCTTCGAAAGTTGGTTGTTTGGCGGCTGTGCGGCGGGGCTTATCATTTTTGGGTGGTGGCAGCTTTCTTGTTGACCAATTTGTACGAATGCTACGGCTGCCTAACCACTGACCATTCATTGAAGCAATAGCATTCTCAGCTTCTGCTTTCTTTACAAAAGACACAAAAGCATAACCTTTAGAACGTAATGTTTGTGGATCTCGAACTATTCTGCAATTAGATATTTCTCCAAAAGGAGCAAAAGCTTCTCTGAGGGTTTGTGTCTCGATTTCAGGGCTTAGGTCACCAACAAATATGTGATAATGGTTACTGGTGTCTTGTTTAGGTTGGTTACCTGGTGATGTGGCCCAATTTACCTTCATCTCTCTATCTAGGAAGACTCTCTTGTTCATTGCGGCTAAAGCAGTAGCAGCTCCCTGATGATTCGCAAATTCTACAAAGGCGTAGGCATCATTTCCGGGCTCACGTATGATTTTGCATCCTTTGACGAGACCAATCTGTGAGAACAAGGTACAGAGCAGATCTTCCGACACGGAAGAGTCTAAATTCCCCACATACAATGTACGAGGTTGACACTCTTCACTCGCCATTCTGGATACAATAAAACACTTCCAGTTCGTAAATAAGTCTTAATATTCTACTAATTACACATGTGCACAAACACCAAGCTTGTCAAGAAACAAGTTGTCAGAAGCTTAGCGTTTTGTAGCACGGGAACCGATGCTCTTCTTTTCAATTTTTATGCCACCAACTACTGTACAGAAATACCCAATATCGTAGGATGTTACCATTTATTTTACTGATACATTAAATTGATTCATGACGGCATAAAACATAGAGATTCAATAATTATGCAAATAATAACCCGATCTTTATAAAAACTCTAATCAAGAGATCAGGTCATTCTACTTCACTCTCTTCACGTAGTTGTATCTTTCATAGATTGGCCAACCTAATTCAAATTACTCCAATGGCGAGGGGAATGAAACTAGTCAAGGTGTATGAAAGGGAAACTGGGGAGAAAAAAAAAAAAAAAAATAAATGATTTTGGTTCTGTGGATTTGTTTTCTATGCTGATGTTCATTAAAGTCATGATTGCTACGACTGTGACCCATCTTCTCTCTCTCTTGATCAAGTTCATTCACGTGGGCGTGGTGAGTTGATGGTGATGTAAAGCGGACGTTCATCTTGCCATATTGTGGGTTTACAAAATTATAACTCATCATTTTATTTTCAAAATTTGTTTATATGATCATCTTCGAAGCCTTAGAAGGGTTGCGGAAATCAAGAGGCCTAAATATCACATCACGTATTCGAATATATCGTTTTTAATTCCCTTCTCCGTATTCCTCTTTTGGAAAGCATGCGACAACTCAAGGTCTCAAAAAGGCTACACCTGATACGAACCATGGAACAAAAGATCCTCTGATATATTCCCGTTTTCCCAGCGTAACAAGAGGAAAATTGTCTAAAAGATTCCTTAGCCATGTTGGCAGTGCTGAAAATTTACACCGTAAGGAGGATATTGAAGATAGTACGTTTTCCAATGCTTGGCAGCAGTGACATCCTCTTTGGTGACATGTGTTGGGAAGGTTGGGGATCCTGCTATGGAAGAGCATGCGAACAACTTCGGACGCGTCGATTCTACATTAAGTTTACGTCGTATTGCCTAGTAGGCACCAGGCATCCAGTTGGGCACACAGTGATGAGGAAGATGCGTAATGTGATGGATGGTCGTGTGCAGCTGGTGTTGCGGAGAGATTGTCATATATGTTTTGGTTGCTGTAATAGAAAATGTTTGCCTTTGGCTTGCAAATAATAAACAGTAATTTTCCAATCCATCTCGTCTTGTTGATGGGTTACAGAGTGAATGTTTCATGCTTTTATTTTGTCGGTCGTTAAGATGATGTTAGAAGTCACCGAGCGACTAAGTATTCGACCATCCTTCAGTTTTGGGGATATAGTTCGTTACTGCAGTGCTCATTCGAGTGTTCTTGTGCAATATATGCTATTAAAACTAATAGATTAAGGTAAAAACATGGCTGAGACGTTTTCTAAGCAGATACTGAAAGTAGTGGTAGCTCAGTTGTGCCAGGCAATTGGCTGGCATGGGATTGCAAGCAGTGCACTAGATCTTATGACTGATGTTTTACATAGATATATCGAATCAATGGGAAGACAAATTCATGCGTATTCTGAACAGTGTAAGTTGTAATTAAGCTTTCTATACGGCATATATAGTTTATATGTAGCTATGAATACTTGTCTTAAATTTGCTGCATATTTCATTACATCATTAAATTGATGTACATTGATATTAGGTATATTCTTACTGGGGAATTCCCTGTTTTTAATAGTAATCCTTTTTTGTTCATTTTAGTTGGACGAACGGACCCAAATCTGATTGATGTTAGCCTTACATACCTCGACATGGGTATAAACCTTCATGAATTGGAAGAATATATAAAAAATGTTGATTCAATACCTTGTGTGTATGAGGTCCCCAAGTACCCCATTCCTCGAGAATCACATCTGAACTTCTTGAAACCCGGCAGTCGAGAAGTAGTGACACGTCCAGTCCATGTTCATGAACATTTGCCGCCAATGCATCCAGAAATGGAAGGTATAGTATCCTTGTCACACGTACTACATAACAATGGAAGGTAATATAATTTAAGACTTCCTTCTGTTAAACTAGCAGTATGCCCCACTTTGCTGGGTGCAGTTTTGAATTTACAGTGATAGACCTTATAGGATTTCCTTGTAGATGATACTAGTTGATTTTCCTCCTAATTTAAAGACAAAAATATTTTGTGTGTGATACGTGAAAGGGCTACGTATAGTTGACCGTGAGAGAAGCATTCTCATCATAGGTCAAATCCAGCCATGATAAGTAGCTGGCCCTAGGCTTTATTTTTATTTATTGTCATGCCAAAGTAAACTAGGAACTGAACTAGTTTTCTCTTAAAACAGCAGTCTCGACCTTCAAATGAAATGGCAAATCTAATGGAATAATCAGGATTCTTGATACCAAAACAGTTTGTCAAATGTCACAGCCATTAAAAATAATAGTTTCACTGAAAAGGTCCAACGTTTTTATTTGCAGTCATGGGTTATGTGAACGAATTGGATCCACGAAATGTCACTGTAATATTTGTCCCAAATGGAAGATAATTGCTTTTATTCAAATAAAGTGTAAAAACCGCGGTAAATTAAGAAATATCGTTGTTACTAGAGAAATATGTAGCCTATACATAATTACGGGCTGTAGACAGGACTCCCTTTATGTTGCATTCCGCTGCTCCTGCCGTCTTTTGTATCTTTCGTGAAGTCCAGGGCTAGTACTTAGCTAGCACCGACGAATGGGAGTGCTATGTCTGTGAATTCTCATTATCTTTGTCCATATGACTAGCACAGGCAGTTCAGACAGCAAAATAGCATGATCCCTGGCCCAATAAATATATCACTTAATGAATAAGTTAGGGCACAAAACGAATGAGCAACATGAGCAAAACAACACCTAACCAGACAACTTCAGTGAGCAAGGAAATCGCACACAAAAGTACTAGACAAACAAAACACATTCGGAAGCACTGCGATGTAGCAGAAAAAATAGTTGTAAGGTAGTAAAGTATGTATCCATATTATTCTCTACAAGTAAAAAAAAAAAAAAAAAAAAAAAAAAAGTATGGCTTTCAGCGCCGGGAGATCCCAGGAATGTTTCAGCTTGCCAAGTGCAGGTCTTTTGATTTGAAGATGGAGTCAGGAGAGAATTCAAGACATTCTTTGACAAGCTCTTGAATGGAGAGGCATCAAATGTAATTCAAAACAGAGAAGAATCTGGAAAAAATGCAGAGCCCAGTGAAAATATAGAGCCACCAATCACATGGCTGGAGATATAGAAGAGCCTTAAAAGTATGAAGAAAGGGAAAGCTGCAGGAATAGATGAGTTAAGTGTGGACATGTTGAGAGCAGGAGGAACCCCAGCAATCCAATGTCTATGTAGACTCCTAAATGTAGTATGGCAGCAAAATACCATCCCAGAAGACTGAAAGAAAGGTATAATTGTACCTGTATTCAAGAAAGGCAGCAGACTTAAATGTACCAACTACCGTAGCATCGCTGTACTCTCTCGTGGACTAAAAATTCTGGAAAAAATTATAGAGTATAGATTATGAGAAATTGTAGAACGACTTTTAGGTGAGGAACAATATGGCTTTAGGCCTGGAAGATCAACAACAGATCTTATATTTGTGGTCAGGATGCTAATGGAAAAACATTGGGAAAAAGAGAAGCCTTTATATCTACTTTTCCTTGACATCGAAAAGGCCTATGACTGCATACCAAGGGAGCTTATTTGGGAGTGCCTGAGAAAGCTTGAAGTTCGAGACAGTCTAATTTCAAAAGTTAAGGTGCTTTACAAGAAAACCAGAAGCTGTGATCAAGTAGGTTCTGGGCTGTAAGGCTAGTTTGAGACAAAAAGGGGAATACAACAAGGTAGTGCTTTGTCACCCCTATTATTTATCATTGGCGCTAAAAGAAAAGGGGCAACACGACTTAAAAGCATTTGCAGATGATGTAGTAATTTGGGGTAACTCAGAGAAAGATGTGGAAGAGATACTGCAGGGGTGGAGTCAGGAGTTTGAGGGATACGGATTAAACATCAACAAGGCTAAAACGGTGGTGTTGAAGGTACAGAAGGGTGACAGTAAGACAAATCGTGCTAAGCTGGACAGTGTCACAGAATTTAAGTACTTATGTAGTATAATGTCCAAGGATAATTTAACTAAATATGATGTAAACAGTCAAATCAGCAAAGCAGTACATTTTTACCTCCAAGTAAGGCCGCGTGCACACCGAGCGCGCTTCGCATAGTGTGTAGCGTGAAACACTATGGACAGCGCAAGGCGTGCTTGCTGTTCACACCGAAAACTCTATGCCTTGCTTTCAGCTTAGTTTGGCGCGAGGCGTTTTAGGGTGGTGACAAACTAATGCCGTTATCCAAGTGCACTAGAAACAGTTTACAGATGGATAATAGTTACTTAAAATTCAAAATTAGAAAGAAGAATCGAATGTGGATTCATGAATTTAATGAAGAAGGAATTGCTTTCGGAGAATTCCATCGTTTGTACAGAGATGCACGACTTTCGCGATAAATTTTATGATTACTAAAGAATTCTGCAAGGAAATCCGAAAAAACCAGCTATCCTTACTTGTAAGGTCACATCCATGCTTTCATCATAACATATTGCATTCATGTGGGAGTTATCCAAATTAGCTTTCAATTGCTCCGAAACTCCTTCACTCATTCTTTTTATTCTATCCTTGACAGCAGTTCAGCTGGCTGGCATTCCTTTCATTCTGATAGTTATTTGTTGTTTGTTAGGAAAGTTTTCAGATAATGTGTCGGACATCAATAAGAAAGTTTATTTCAAGAACTCACAGTCCGAAAGTGGTTTCCCATGCATGTTGCACTATGCCATGAGACAGATGGAAACAGCCGCACTGATATTATTTCTTGGCTGGAAAGTTGATACGAAAGAACTTGTTTGTTTTGTGTAATGTTCGATAATTTCTTCATTTGGCATGGAACAAACATTTGGATGATTAGTCTCGAAATGGTGCTTTACATTAAATGTGAGGGATGCAATTGTTTTCGAACACAGGCAACACATCTTTCTATCAGTCTGAATTCCCTTGTCCACTGTTCTTGAAAAATCTGGTCACTCCTTGTTAAGTTTCTGTTCCTTTCGGTACCGAAAACATGTTTGCGTGGTCCGTGTACAAAACCACCAGAAAACGGCACTGTTATCTGACTTGACTTTCGGCCCTATCAGTGTAGCAGTGTTGCCATATTGCACGTCCGGATGGAACTAGTTTTTAGATTTTTGATGTATGTATTGTCTGTTATAAGACATATACAAAAACATTATGTTCATGTGGTGTGCCACCGAAATCGTGTTCGCATGTCACCCAGTGACGCGTGGCATAGGTTCGCCATCCCTGCTCTAGGATGTCCTTGTTACAGCTGTAGAAAATGTCTGAGGAAGGCTCCAGTGAAACAAAGGCTATCTATCAGAAGCTAAATAAGAGTCAGAAGGATTTCCAACCAAGAACAACTCTGCGTAGAGGTAATGATGACACAGTTTTGAGCAGTGATGAAGCAATACTTGGTAGATGGGCTCAGCATTTCTTTTGAATGGAAATATACCCGATAATCAAGGAAGTTTAATCATCACAGAAAATGCATACAGCCTGGGAATTGAAGTGCAAATGCCAGTTGTCAACCATTGGTGAAGTACATCTTGCTCTTAACAAACTTGAAGAAAACAAAGTTCCCAGAATGACCTCATCCAGTCAGTACTTGTGAAACATGCAGGACGAGAGTATTCTAAACTCCTTCATAACCTAATGACAAAGATTTGGATTGCTAAAGAAATACCTGATAAATGGAATTTGAGCGTTATATGTCCAAGCACAAGAAACATGACATCAGGGTATGTTGCAATTACTGGGGAATTAGTTTACTGCGCATTGCCTATAAAATATTATCAACCATTCTGTTAACAGGCTTGTTCCCTTTGTTGATGATGTCATTGGAGACTACCAATGTGGATTCCAGCAAGGAGGATCAGCTGTCGATCAAATATTTATGATATACCAAATACTTGAAAAGTGCATCGAATTTCGTATTGATATACATCACCTGTTCGCCATGTGAAAGTTCTGAAGGAAGTTGTCTGTGTGTAGCATTGCACTGACTCTATGACTGAAATTTTCAACTTCTACAATTTTACAGATATCAGCATACAAATTTGTGAGCACATTCGTGAAGTAAATATTACCTATTATAACAGGTTTCAAAGCAGTGGGTTGATTCAATCTTCTTCAATTATATTTTGATATTTAGTTATAAGTTACTGAAAAAAGTTCCCTGAGACACAGTTTTGGTTTCTGTGACTTCAAAATTTGATAATTGTGTTTACATACCTATATATAAACATAACTAACTATAAAAAAATGTATTTCTCCTTAAATATGCATCAGACTACAAAGGTTTGAATTTCTGGTTTGCTAATTTTTACAGAAGAATAATATACTATGATATACTAACAATTTGTTGGTTGTTTTGATCCACCTTTTCAATACAAATTACACTTTGTGTTGCTAAGTTGTAATGTTACAACACTAATTTACCGGGACATGTTTCGCTTTTATTCACAAGCATCATCAGCCTATATAATTGCCTCAAGGTTTGTCATATTTGGATTGTTGTTACAAATTTCATTACATTGAATGTAAATCTAATTTTTGTGATAACAATATTTAAAACATAAGAATAACGTACACATTAAAAATTATGACAATATGATTTGCAATGTTAAAATGGAGTAACTCTTAATTCTAAAACACATTGACGGCCAAAACAGGTTTTACAATTTGAAAATTTGGCTAAAAATTGTTTGCAATGTTAAAATAAAATTGATTCAACTATAATTTGGCCTTAAAATTTGAGTCATAAATATAAATATTGGAAGTTAATATATAGGAGTCATAGTTTCTGAAGTGCGTTGGTTTCTAGAATACAGTAAAATTTCAGTATTGAGAATTTTAGTTGAGAATTGTGCTCTCTAAATAATGTTATTTAAAAAGACTGTAATTTTGCATCATGCGTGATTAGTCACGATTACAAGATATTAGAATCATTCCGTATTGACGGTTTTCACTTTACAATGGCGAAAAATGAAAGTATCCTCCTATTCAATACATCATATATTCCGTCATTAGACGGAGTAAACAAGTTCAGACATGTTTCGGCTCGTTTGAGCCATCTTCAGTGAAAAAATTAGGGGGGTTGGAATAATTATTTACATAATATGAGTTGAAAAAATGCTAAAAAACATAATGAAAGCGCAAATGAAAAAACAAACAAAAGAGAGCCTAGACGGAAACAAAATAGCACAAATATACAATATTTACATCAATATGCAGAGCAAAACAACTTATTGCGACAAAATTCAGTGAAACAGGTGTTAATTTGAAATAATAATTGATACTAAAAACTGCGTTAACCCTTGTTTCTTAGGTTGGTTGGTTTCTAGAATATGTAAAATTTACCAAAGAAGACGAAAAAAACAACTCATTGAATTATCTAGATGTTACTGTAACACGCTTAAAATCCAAATTTGATTATCAGATATACAGAAAACCAACACACACGCCAATAACAATAAGAAATGACTCACTCCACCCCAAATCCCACAAACAAGCAACCTTTTTTAGTATGGTCTACAAAGCCTACAAAATACCCTTATCACCCACGAATTTTACAAAAGAAATAAATTTTATAAAAGAACTAGCACTAGCCAATGGATATAAAGCAGACATAGTAAATCGAATCATCAACAAAGTAAAGCTCTAAATAGCCACAAACCTCGCACCGGAAAAGACTAAAAAATCCAAATACGCAACCTTCACTTACACCAGTTCATAGATTCACCAAATAGCAAACCCACTCAAAAAACGGGATATGCAAATAGCCTTAAAAACATATAACACTAACAAAAAGTTATTTTTTAACCATAACACAGTAAATGCCTACAATAACAAATTTCAAGGCTCCGGAATATACAGACTAACATGCGCACAGTGTAAATCTTCATATGTTGGCCAAACTGGACGCAGTTTCCTAACCAGATACATGGAACACTTTAACGCCTTAAAACACAATAAATACTCCGCAATGAGTAATCATATGAAAGAAATCGGCCATCATTACACCTCAATAGACAAAGACCTTACAATAATCAAAAGAATCGAAAAGGGGAAGCTAATGACAGAGTTCGAAAACATATATATTTATTTGGATCAATACTTTAATAAAGGAAAGAACTTGAATGACGCGGTCGAAATAAAAATTCCGTTAATAGAGCAGTTGCCAACATTATTATGAAATCTCAAATCAGATAAAAGCAAATTCTTTAAAATATTCAATCTAAATACACTCACAACTGAAACCATTTCGGCAACGCAAAAAAGTCCCCCTCCACATAACACGCCAAAGCTTAACGCCCCGCCTGCAGGATCGTCCTCTACCCCCACCTCGACAACAGATAAGAATTTCCTACCACATAACACGTCGATAGCAAACGCCCCGCCCAACATCTCTTCCCCTCAACCCCCTACCCGCCCTTCACAACAACTCTTTCATACGTACAACACAAGGAGTAGAACCACAACAGACAATAGTCACAGTAACGCAATAAGGTCCAAAAGATTCTGTAGCAGCAGACAAAGGGGTAAGTGATAATGCAACATCAACACTCACATTACAAGCATAACACACACACAATAATAGATACTCAAAATTTGGATTGAAGCCCCTTTTAACCATAACTTACATCAAAACATTCAACTTTCAACGGAGAGTATGGTCGCTACAAACAAGAATTAAATATGTCAATACTTCCTCTAATCAAATGACCAAACTGCACCAGCAAGCCTCATCAAATCTAGAAGCCATTTTCCAACGAACCCAAAGACTTCAATTCTAGATTATCATCGTGACTCTAATCACGCAGGATGCAAAATTACAGTCTTTTTAAATAACATTATTTAGAGAGCACAATTCTCAACTAAAATTCTCAATACTGAAATTTTACTGTATTCTAGAAACCAACGCACTTCAGAAACTATGACCCCTAGATATTAACTTCCAATATTTATATTTATGACTCAAATTTTAAGGCCAAATTATAGTTGAATCAATTTTATTTTAACATTGCAAACAATTTTTAGCCAAATTTTCAAATTGTAAAAACTGTGTTTTGGACGTCAGTGTGTTTTAGAATTAAGAGTTACTCCATTTTAACATTGCAAATCATATTGTCATAATTTTTAATGTGTACATTATTCTTATGTTTTAAATATTGTTATCACAGAAATTAGATTTACATTCAATGTAATGAAATTTGTAACAACAATCCAAATATGACAAACCTTGAGGCAATTATATAGGCTGATGATGCTTGTGAATAAAAGCGAAACATGTCTCGGTAAATTAGTGTTATAACATTACAACTTAGCAACACAAACTGTAATTTGTATTGAAAAGGTGTATCAAAACAACCAACAAATTCTTAGTATATCATAGCATAGTTCAATACGGGTCTAATAATGAGGTTAGTTACATGTAATGTGATAGCCAACCAGGCAAAAACTAAGACAAACAGTTATATTAAACTCAAGGTTAAAGTCAGTAAGATTGCTAAAGATATCTGGTTATTGAAAGAATTTTTAAGGTGCGGTGTAATACCGAAATTCTTAAGGTCTACCCAAAAAAAGAACATATCAAGTTCAAAATCTCTTGACACCCAAAACAGAGTAAACAAAATATGGCTAAAAAACGAATTAAAGTTTCTGTACAGAAAAAAATCGCTACTAAACTTACAGCTCTACAAAGCACACTTAAGTATATCCCATTTTACTTCGCCTTTAGACTGGAGCTCCATTCAACGACATACTATTGAAAAACTCTCCAACACCTTAGACAGGAAGCAAAAAACTCTAGAAAACAAACTAAAACACCTAATAGAAGATCAAAAATAGTTAACCATTAATGGTAAAAATGATTCAATTCCTTTAAAGATAAACAACACCGCGACAATTAATTTATCAGACACCAATTTTTCTGAAAATGAAATGAACATACTGAACAAAGGAACTAAGTTCAATTGGCCTAACCCGTACAAAATGGAAGAATTAACTATCACAATAGCGGAATCTGAAGCAAATATAGGGAAACTGCCAGCAGAAATACAAAATGACATTAAATATGAAGTAAAAAAGAAACTCCCAAGTTTAGTAAAAGAAATGAAAACTAATTCCGACCAGACCCTCCTAAAACAAATAAGATTTAAAGACAAAAATAAAAGATAACGACATTATCGTGACTAAGGCAGATCAAGGCGAAACAATAGTCCTAGTAAATAAGTGAGGCTACATAAAAAAAACCCGAAGAATTCTTTTCTAATGAATCTTATACTATAGTAAATAAAGACCTGGTCTCTAGAATTCAAAGGAATCTAAAAACAATCCTTAAAAATTCAATTTGTTTATTTAATGAGCAAGAACAACAAAAAATGGTCAACATGAACCCAACATTACCCAAGGCAAAGGCACTACCTAAGGTACACAAAAACAATACACCCATTCGACCAATTATAAACAGCAGAAATAGCCCAACATATAAAATGTCAAAATTTATACATCACTTCCTCAAAAAGCATTATAAGTTCCAGAGTAACTCCTCAGTTAAAAACTCAATTCAATTTTGTGAAAGATTAAAAAACTTCAGCTTACAACCCTACCATACATTGAGCTCGTTTGACATTTCCAATATGTATTCAAATATCCCCATTAAAGAAACAATCAAAATTATCACTCAAACCTTTCCAAATATAGCAACTTAAGTAAGCTAGAAGTAGATGAATCTATTACACTACTTAAATTCATATTAAATAACAACTATTACACCTTTAACAATAAAATTTACCACCAATTAAGTTTAGCCATGGGTGACCCCAGCTCAGGAATATTAGCAGATATTTATATGGATAACATAGAACATAGCATAATTAAACCAAACATAGAAGGAATCTGTCTTTGGCTGAGATTTGTTGACAATACATTTGTAATAACAGAATAGCGAAAAAATCCTTGAATTTTTAAACAACATCGATAAATACGTAAAATTTACCAAAGAAGACGAAAAAAACAACTCATTGAATTATCTAGATGTTACTGTAACACGCATAAAATCCAAATTTGATTATCAGATATACAGAAAACCAACACACACGCCAATAACAATAAGAAATGACTCGCTCCACCCCAAATCCCACAAACAAGCAACCTTTTTTAGTATGGTCTACAAAGCCTACAAAATACCCTTATCAACCACGAATTTTACAAAAGAAATAAATTTTATAAAAGAACTAGCACTAGCCAATGGATATAAAGCAGACATAGTAAATCGAATCATCAACAAAGTAAAACTCAAAACAGCCACAAACCTCGCACCGGAAAAGACTAAAAAATCCAAATACGCAACCTTCACTTACACCAGTTCAAAGATTCACCAAATAGCAAACCCACTCAAAAAACGGGATATGCAAATAGCCTTTAAAACATATAACACTAACAAAAAGTTATTTTTTAACCATAACACAGTAAATGCCTACAATAACAAATTTCAAGGCTCCGGAATATACAGACTAACATGCGCACAGTGTAAATCTTCATATGTTGGCCAAACTGGACGCAGTTTCCTAACCAGATACATGGAACACTTTAACGCCTTAAAACACAATAAATACTCCGCAATGAGTAATCATATGAAAGAAATCGGCCATCATTACACCTCAATAGACAAAGACCTTACAATAATCAAAAGAATCAAAAAGGGAAGCTAATGACAGAGTTCGAAAACATATATATTTATTTGGATCAATACTTTAATAAAGGAAAAAACTTGAATGACGTGGTCAAAATAAAAATTCCATTAATAGAGCAGTTGCCAACATTATTATGAAATCTCAAATCAGATAAAAGCAAATTCTTTAAAATATTCAATCTAAATACACTCACAACTGAAACCATTTCGGCAACGCAAAAAAGTCCCCCTCCACATAACACGCCAAAGCTTAACGCCCCGCCTGCAGGATCGTCCTCTACCCCCACCTCGACAACAGATAAGAATTCCCTACCACATAACACGTTGATAGCAAACGCCCCGCCCAACATCTCTTCCCCTCAACCCCCTACCCGCCCTTCACAACAGCTCTTTCATACATACAACACAAGGAGTAGAACCACAACAGACAATAGTCACAGTAACGCAATAAGGTCCACAAGATTCTGTAGCAGCAGACAAAGGGGTAAGTGATAATGCAACATCAACACTCACATTACAAGCATAACACACACACAATATTACTTAAGTTCATTTCCATTTGTTCCAGATGCTTCTTCCATTCTATAAATCGAAAGAAACATAATCAGATACTCAAAATTTGGATTGAAGCCCCTTTTAACCATAACTTACATCAAAACAATCAACTTCCAACGGAGAGTCTGGTCGCTACAAACAAGAATTAAATATGTCAATACTTCCTCTAATCAAATTACCAAACTGCACCAGCAAGTCTCATCAAATCTAGAAGCCATTTTCCAACGAACCCAAGACTTCAATTCTAGATTATCATCGTGACTCTAATCACGCATGATGCAAAATTACAGTCTTTTTAAATAACATTATTTAGAGAGCACAATTCTCAACTAAAATTCTCAATACTGAAATGTTACTGTATTCTAGAAACCAACGCACTTCAGAAACTATGACCCCTATATATTAACTTCCAATATTTAAATTTATGACTCAAATTTTAATGCCAAATTATAGTTGAATCAATTTTATTTTAACATTGCAAACAATTTTTAGCCAAATTTTCAAATTGTAAAAACTGTGTTTTGGACGTCAGTGTGTTTTAGAATTAAGAGTTACTCCATTTTAACATTGCAAATCATATTGTCATAATTTTTAATGTGTACATTATTCTTATGTTTTAAATATTGTTATCACAGAAATTAGATTTACATTCAATGTAATGAAATTTGTAACAACAATCCAAATATGACAAACCTTGAGGCAATTATATAGGCTGATGATGCTTGTGAATAAAAGCGAAACATGTCCCGGTAAATTAGTGTTGTAACATTACAACTTCGCAACACAAACTTCAATTTTTATTGAAAAGGTGCATCAAAACAACCAACTAATTCTTAGTATATCGTAGCATAGTTCAATATGGGTCTAATAATGAGATTAGTTACATGTAAAGAATAATATACTGTCATAATCAAATGCATGTAACGTTGCTTCCATTCAACAAATTAAATTCTTTATAAGTATGTTTTGTTAGTTGAAGATATTACTATAACCCCAGAAAGTTTCATATCAATCAGAAAAGAACTGCAGCACGTGGACCTTTTCGCAGGAAGCAAAGTACTGAAAAAATGATAGGTGTGAAAAAGGCTTCTGAAATTTTGATTGCACCTATTATTGCTTACAGATTATGAAGTAAACAGTTGAACACCGTAAAGTGCTGACACCATAACACTGTCATCTGTTAAACCTTGGAGCAAGATTCAAATGGAAATGGCAAAATATTGTCAAAGTACGCGATAATGTGTGAGGTGGGTGTAGCAGAGACACCTACGTAGCAGCACATTAAAATGTCTGTACGGCCTTTAAAAATGGTGGAACTTGAAATATTTTGCCATTTTGTGATAATAGGATTGGTGTTATTTTTTGACAATAATTCCAGAAATTGATTTCTTTTTTTGTAAGGAAATTGCAAAATTCCAGTTATTGGTCCCCTTAGTGCTACCATGGAAAATACTTGGTCTCAAATTAAGATTCAAAATATGTTATCAAACTCTGTAACAGCTACAAATGGAAGTAGACAAGGAGATTCACTGGCCTGTCTTCTGTTCAATATTGCGTTAGACAAGGTGGTTCCATATTCTGGCATTAACATGACAGGCACTGTCTTCTATAAATCAGTCCAGATTTTAGCGAATGTGGATGATATCGATATC